>NW_009602187.1:0-276 GCF_000690535.1 Cariama cristata
CACGACCCCAAAATTGCATCTGGTTCTCTCCTTACCGGTTGCACATAGTAACTCACATCAGCAATGGAAACCTGGTGCTTCCTCACCAAAGACTCATAAACAAAGCCAAACAAATGACAAAAGCCGTTTTCTGCCCCGGCCTGAGAGAGCGCACGAGGCTGTTTGAGAGCTCGGCCTCCGTCGGCAGCGGGACGGCGACGCGGTGCCCTCTCCGCTTGGCGGTGGTCAAAGCTTCTCTGGCCCAGGGGCCGTCGCGGCTTGGCTGGAGGCGGGGGT
>NW_009602187.1:335-1055 GCF_000690535.1 Cariama cristata
TCAAGGAGAAGACCTTGGCGTTGGCCAACATTGCCCGACGGCCGACGTATGGCGACGCAGTCCGGTCTCCTGCCGCGTCCTCCTCTCGCCTCCTTCTCTTCCCCGCTTTTTCCCACTCTTTGCTTGCTCGACGGGTCTTTTGTTTCCCACCCTGTCCCTCTGTGTCTTTCATCGCGGTGCAGGCGCTCCCCGGTTGTACGGCCGGCCCCGGTTGTACGGGCTGACCCCACGGCACCCCTCTGCCTGTGCCCCGGGCCTTGCGGTGAAACCTTCTAGGGGGGGCGCGGTTGGATGTGTCTCCGCCGGCAAACGTGCCGCCATGATTGGACAGGTGCCCGAAAAGATGCTTTAGAGAGAAACAGGGTTATAATGGTGTAAACTCGATAAAACAACCCGGCACCGTGAACATACTGTGCACGCAGCAGGGAGCTGTTCCCACCACGTTTGCAGCTGGTCCCGGTTGGAATACCAGTTAGAGCCGCAGCCTGACGTTATTTTAAGTTATTAGCATTTTCCTTGCCGAGTTTTTAAAAACCAGTGTCAGCCTGAGCTGATGATTTTGCCCACCAGTCTGAGTTGACTGCGTTTGCCGTGTCTGCAGCAAGGGGTCTGGCTGGGAGGAGGCGGGGGTTTAGGGGGAAACTCTCCTACAGTCCTGAGGCTGGTTTGGCTAAACAGGGTTTGAGATGTTAGGCGAGAGAGGGGGGCTGGGCCGGAGGG
>NW_009602187.1:1086-6730 GCF_000690535.1 Cariama cristata
GAGTCCAGGCTGGGACCAGGCTGACCTGGGAGACGCTTCCCCCGTGAAAAGCAAGGGGCATGTTTGCAGCCCTGGAAAGGGGGGGACCGTGGGGCTTTCTGCAGTCGCGGTGGAGCCACCCCAACTCGTCGGCATGGCTGAACACCGTCCTTTCTGGAGGCTGTTTCAGATGCCACGGGCAGGACTGGGAGGAAATCAGGGCCACGATGCAGATACTGCGATCGGATGGGAGATACGTACGTGTTGTGTAACAGACATCAGATGGGAGCAGGCAACCTAATTACGTTCCCGCTCTTGTGCCTCCGTGCATCCCTTTACCAGCAAAATATGCCTGGGACTATTCTTCATGCATGAGATGAAATTAAATGTACCTGCTGCTAAATACACGGAGACGCTGCTGAGCCAGCCCCAGGAAAGCCCGGGGAGCTGCCACCCACTGTTGAGGACACAGGGGAGGGAAGACAGGGCAAGGACGATGTTGGGTGGGCAGAGCAGAGGGGAAGCGGAGGGGGAAGATTTTCCTTCCAGGTGACGCTCGAAGCGAGTTCTGCAATCATAAGAGAATGGATATTTGGGCTCCTCCAGGCTGAAACTTCTGCCTTTATTGGCCTCAACGGTGCAGGAGGGGACCCGAGACCCCTGTGTCCCGCAGCACCCATCGCCCCACTGGTTTCCACCACCCCATCTTCTCTCGGCCATGCTCAGAAGGTGCCGGCCCCACGCTCCCCCAGGGAGGGTTCATCTCCCCCGATAGCACTGCCTGCAGAGAGCCGGCGTCTGACATCCCACCTGTGTGACATCCCGCCTGTGTGACATCCCACCTGTGTGACATCCCAACCCCACTCTGCTCACATCGCCTTTGGGCAGCTTGAGCATCCCTAACACCGCATCCCTCACCGTCTGGTTACGCACACGTCGGCGCCGCCGCCACCAGCTTTCCAACTGCGTCCGACCTACATTCGCTGCCACAGCTCGATTTTATTTAGAGCATCCTCGCTCCTCTAGCCTCGCTGCGGACCCGTCGGTGAGAAGGAGCTCGGCGCGCGGGACACAGCGGGGGGAAGCAAAGGCTGCCGGCACGTCCCTGCTGGCCCTCTTCGACGGGCCACCACAGTACTCTTCCATTCCCCAGAAATTAGTGGCTAATCCAGAGCCGACAGATTCACCCTGCTCATCCTGGAAAAGCAAACAACCGCTAAAACGTTTGGATGAGGAACTTGCCGGGCGATGCACCAGGAGGGGATGGTCCCACCAAGTGAACCCGGCATGGACGAGCTCGTGAAGCTCCTCCAGGTACCTGCAAATGTGTCGGTGCTCTTCGAAAGCTCACAGACCTACTGACGGTGTCGTTCTCCTGCTAGGGAAGATTTTTTTTTGAGGCTATACACGTACTTACTATTCATGTGAAACAAATCCCTGAGCTGGCATACTTTAAGATCATTGACTTGTTTTTCAGTAGTAGGATGTGCTGCTAAAATATTTATTTTTACTGTTCCTTGCCCTCGGAACTACAAGGAAAAGGAGCCGAGTTTTCCCTGAAGCAGCCTGGAGATACTGCTGTAAACTTCTGCAAATCGAAAAGCACAGAGCAATTAATCCAGCCCTAAATGCCATCACAAATCCCCATTACTTTCAGCACGGGGGGAATAGCTACTTACCTTTCAAAAAAGACGTGAACACTTTATGGAAACACTAGGCAAAGTTAATTTCTGGAGGAACTGAGCCCAGCAGAAGCCTTTCCAGTCAAAGTATGCAGTCATTCCATTTGCAGCCACGTATTGCACCATATGCGGTTAATGCTTAACATGACTATGCTGGTCCTCTGTTTGGGGGTTTCCGTTAGGTACGGTTTGAGAGACGGTGTGCACCGAAGGTGATATAATAAAAAAAAAAAAACCCCAGGGAAGTGGTCAGCCTGCCCTGGAGTATTATCTTCGCCTCGCCATCCCCAGCTGGGAAATCGGCAGTGATAAGCCCCGTTGGCGCGGGCTGACGTGCCCGTGATGGGGTCTCCGGCGGAGCCCAGGGCCTCTCCTCGCCCTCCCTGGCAGCCTCCCTCCCTCGCCGGGCTCCGCTTTATCAGCCCCGTGGCTGTACATCCCCGTGGGGCCGGCACTATCGGCAAGAGCAGCAGTGGCCATTCCCCCCGATAAGGCGACAAATCCCAAAGAGGGATGGAGGGGGGATAACGCCTTCACTTGGGCCATCTCCTCCCCCAGCCAGCTCTTTCTTCATCAAAGGGGCAGCATCGCCCCAGACCCCCGCCGCCGGGTGAGCAGCGAAGTCACCGGGGGCTCAGTCCCACCCAAGGAAAGCCGAGTCCCACCGACCTCTGCCGCAGGGCTACGTGCTCCCCAAAGATCAGCTCACGGGTGAGCGCGCAGGGAGGGGGAAAAAAAAATAATATGGCAGGGCAGAGCCATAAATTTGTGTGCTCGGTTCCCTGTGTATCCCTGAAGATATGCAGCCAGCCAGCTCTCCCGGCACTTGCCCCGCTAGCTTGCTTAGCCAGCCGGCTCTCCGGGGCAGACGCCCCTGCCCTCCCCGTCTTTGTGCAGCTCCCGGCGGAGCGGGGCCACCGTCCCTGTCGGGACACCTCTGCACCATCAGAATAATAAAACAATATGGGAAAAGGAGCTTCCCTCTTCCTCCTGGTGACAATTACCGTCATGCGCTCCCCCCTCTGCATCCTTAGCCAAGACTTTTAGCGAAGCCGGTGAGCGCAGCTCTTGCTGGGCTGAGCCTAATTCCTTTAAAGACTAATTCAGCCTGATTAAGAGTGCCCGGGACAAAGTCTGCCCTGGCAGCATAATTAAAGAAGTAAAAATTGTTTCTAAAACCTCATGCTGGCAGAATTTTTACAATTAATGACCACTTGTCACTGTTGGGGCTTGTCGGGAAGGAATCGCTCCCGTCCTGCGCGCCCGATCCGGGTCAGCAGCCCATCGCCTGTTTGAGGACGGGAGAGCGGCACTGCCCCAGTACGCTGTTAATGACACCGTACTCATTACCACGGACGACAAACATCGCGCTCTTGTTTCTAAGCAGATTTCTTGCCAGCTCGCTTTGACTTTCTGGGCTGTGATTAAACACAGTCAGAAAAATGGGGTGCTTACCTGGCCTACTTTTTTAATTTCTCCCCCTCTCATGCATTTTTCATTGGAAAATTCTGCGCAGTAAAACAAGCGTCTATATGATCACATAGGAGACTTGATGAATGTAGGACAATCTTCAGTTATTTTAAGAGTGCAGCTTATTGATTGATATTGAAAGACTGAGGAAAAAACCCAACCTTTTCATGGTTGGGAGATCTGTTCAAAAAGACCCACTGGCTCTGGAATCTCAAGTAAGAAAACCGTATCTCTCTCTCTACATATATCTATCTATTTCTGTACCTGTATCTGTCCCAAACTTCTCTGCATACTAAAGAAAAAGAAGAAAGGATGGTAAATTATTTTTATTTTACAAAGCAATGTTACTGTTGTGGTATCAATCCAATGCTAGGTAATTCAAAAAACATGCTGACACGCTCTGTCCTTTCCTTGCCCTGCTCTGCCTACATTTTTTAGCACATGCAGTGCATCCACTTGAAAGCGTGGTAGATCCTTGCACACAGCAGGATTTTGCAGTCTCCTGCGGGACCCACCGTATTACAATAGCGTTCAAAGCTTTATAAGCTTCATTTAGTTTCAGCAAGCCTGTTGGAGCATTGTCTGTGCTTAAAGAGGCATTTAAAACTAAAGCGAAGCTTTGAAAGCTTCAGAGACAATGACGCTGGAGTCCCTAAACCCATGAGTTCACTGCGCGGTTTGAAGTGATGGCATCATGTAGAAAACATGACACGCTGCTCTGAGCGCCCTGCGGTACCTCGGCACAAAAGGGGGGGGGGAGCAGAAAATCGGGGGCGCATGTTGAGTTTCCATCGCTGAAGGTCACGCCTGTGCCGACGGGGAAGAAAACCATCCTTAATTTTTTCCTGCCCTTGAGATTTGTACCCATGCATATTTGTTCTCTCGTTCTGCGGTGATTTCTAAGCCATTACTATGTGCATTTCTAAGCTGTTACGAATAAAAGAAAACAACGCCCGGGGTGGACACAATAAAAACAAGCGGTGACGCAGCAGCCGTGCCACGAGGAGATGTCCGGCTTCTGCGACTCCTCCGTCCTGCGGCACCGCGCCGGTGTACGCGGTTTGCACATCCCTGGACTGTGCCAAAGGCAGCGTTTAACGCAGAACCACGCTATCTAAGAGCTGAGGGAAATAGCTGCAAAACAGGCATCACTAAAGCTGTGCTTTCCCGAAAGGCACTCATTTGTCAACGTACAAACCCGCCTGTCCCCACTTCCAGGCAAGGGCATGTCATTTGTATAACCACAGTGATAAACTCCACCGATAACATCTCAAGGCAAGAGGAAAACATCCCCTTGAGTCCCCAAAATAAGCGTCCACCCTAGCGATGCCACCTCGCTCGGACTGTGAAGCCCAGCCATGTCCTCGGGCTGCAGCGGCACACGGTCCCCGCTCCCACCTCGTCGGGCTTCCCCGGTGAAAGCCCCGGTGCTCGGCCGCGGGCAGCAGCCTCTCCGCCACCGGCAAGAATGACGAGGAGAGGGAGACCCACACAAAACCAGGAACGATCCATGTAAAATAGCACCTTATGGACCAAGCCAGATACGCGATGCCCCGCAGCAGATGGAAAGGACGGTCTGTAGCAAACATATGCAATAAATACCAGCTTTATGGAAGGCCGTTGGGCCTAAGTGGGTTTAGAAATAAAACAGTAAAATAGGATTTCACAGCATGACAAATACCGCCAATAAAAGCTGGGCGCACCCCGGTGCCAAGGCAGCGCTCGGGGAGCTGCGTCGCATCTCAGGGGCTGCATCCCCTCCCTGGGACCGCGGGGTTTCATCGGGGCGCAGCTGCAGGCAACGCTCGGCGGAGCGGAAAAGGAGACGGTGTGAGCCACAGCAGAGTTACCATGTGGTTTAATTTTCAACTTCCAATAGCTGTAGAAGGTTTTAATAAGGGTAAAATGTACTTTTACTTAGCCTCAGTCCAGCGGAGTTTTAGTTGCAGTGCAAAACAGCTAAGGAAAATAAACGAGTTGGAGGCAGAAAACGGGCATGGGAAATTTTAGCCAAAGGGTTAGAGCTGGTACAGGCGTAAAGCAACCAGCATCAGTTTAGTACTGCGGTACGTCAGAGGAAAGCTTAGCTGCCAAGGGCGCAGCGGTTCCACGTGCGCGCAGATGCATTTGAGGGAGGAAAATGCACCGATGACGTTGAAAAAACACAGCACAAAAATAAGAAAGATTTCAAAATACAACCAAATTGGAAACGTTACTGTTAAAAGCTTACTTAAAATATTGCTGTAGCTCTTTTCCAAAGTCCCGAAGCGCTACTATAACCAAAGTAAACATGCAGATAAAACATTAGAGAACAGCGATGCCAGACTCCCAGAGAAGCGACTGACCACTTTGCCCGGGCCGTGCTTCACAGCCCGGGGTCCGGCGCTAATGGGTCACAGATGTTCTCCTGTAAGACAAAGACGTTGGACGTGTTTGTTTCTTTTGCGGTCCAGGCCAGAGGGCAGTTAGGGGAGCAACGGGAAACCTGCAAGTTGCAGTTACTTGATCGAATA
>NW_009602187.1:6769-6988 GCF_000690535.1 Cariama cristata
AACCTGTCGGAGGAAAAGATGTTGCCGTGCAAAATTATCCCCCCCCCAAGTTTCAACAGCAAGTGAAGAGTTTCACTTCCATCCGAAACTGAGGGGGGGAATTTAGGTAACCTAGAAAAACAACGTAATGGGCACGCTTTGTGAAGTACCAGGGATTTTTCATGCCCCAGCCTTAAGGCCACCTCTTTTTTTTTTAGACCCTCGAAGAAGCCGGGGGAG
>NW_009602188.1:0-6516 GCF_000690535.1 Cariama cristata
ACACGGAGTGCCGGAACCCCACGAACTGGGCTCGTTTGGGGACGTCAGCCGCTCTCCGAGGCGCGTGCTGTGTTGCGAGCGGTCTTCCCAACGTGGCTTTTGGGCATCTCATCCCTAGTACCCTTACCAGAGCGCTACTCGGCCATGGTGTAGTTGACAGGGTGGCATCACGTATACGGTTGGACTTGATGATCTTTGAGGTCTCTTCCAACCATAACGATTCTATGACTCTATGATTCTACTCCAAACCACTTCTTTTCCCTCTCCTGGATGCTGAGCTGCCTGCAGTTGCACGCGTCAAACCGGCAGTCCCTTTGCACTTAGGCCGTGTCTGCATCGCCAGTCAAAGTGGGATGATGCTCGCTTTTCCAGCCTGAAATGGCTGTCAAGAGGACTTTCTGTTCCGTGTACACAATGTGGTTGGTTTTACACACGTGAGAAGTGTTCCTCTAATTCATTGATTGTGTTACAAAGGTACGAAGGTAATGTGTAGAGCGTGAGCCCATCTGTTTTTCCTTATTTATTTCACAGACTTTTCTTTTTTCGATAAGTTCCATTCATAATTCTCACTAGTGTGTTTCTGGTGGGTTAGAAGTGGTCTGCTTTTTAATGGGAGTGACTCAGAAGGAAACAGCATAGCTCTGGCAGAAACAAAACTCGAGAACAAGAATTCAAGTGGCACTGTCCTCTCCCCCGGGCCGCGTAGAACGTGTTTTCATTTGCTAATGGGTGCCGCAACAAAATGGACATTACATTTGCATGAAAATGTTGTGTGCTTCTGAGGCTCAAATATCTGATGAGGCTTTTGTGACAAATGTTTTAGGTGTGTTTAAGAGACCTTGGTCAGGGAGAACTAGAACTGAAGTGAGATTTTCTCTAGAATGTGAGCTAGAACAGAGCTGCTGTGCCTAGGATGGGACGAGAATTGGAATTAATTTTGTGTATGGAATTAAAATAACATTGTTTCCTATTAATAGAAGACAGCATAATCCATATTAAGCAAGAGGAACAGTTGTGCTCTGCGGATCAGCAGGGAGAGGAGGCTGGAGAAACTCCTGAAGAGCCCTGCCCAGATGAGTAACTGCATACCTCGGAGGGAAAATGAAACAGAGGGATTGAATTCCAAGGGCTGAGGGTTTTTTTCCCACCTCTTCTCATGTATTTCAAATCTTTTACAAAAATCTCACAAGTTTTGAACACACTTGCCACCAGTCCTCATGGGTAAGGGCTGGTATTTCGACTTTCCCTTCTCACAGCCGTTTTGGAGTTTGCAGCCTATGTGGCTGGTTTTCATCCAAGCAGTGCAGTGTGGAATAGGAAATGTGTCATTCTCCCTTTAATTCCTTACTTTGCTTCCCTCAAGTTGATAGCTCTAAGCTGGTTAAATATCTAGTGCAAAGCCAACCACTCGTCACTTTTTGGGCTGACGGGGCTGCGATTGTGTGGAGGCAGGACTGTGCACGCTGTTCTGGCTCCGAGGGAATCAGAGCAGCTGTGGCAACTTCTCTTGCAGGGACGCGGTGCTTGTCCTCCTGCATATCCAGAGGCTTCAGGCTGCCTTTTCCCTCCTCCCTTCTCTTCTGTGGTTTTTCTGCGTACAGGAGCGAGCGCACCGACTCCTTGGTAGTGCTGTTGCTGTACAGGAAGGCTGTGCAGCCCAGGGACCTGTTTGTTGCCTTCTCGCTTGGTGATACCTCTTTGTTTTAGGAATAAACTATTCTGCTTTGGAGCTTAGCTGTCCTTACTCTTTACAAAGGGTAGCAGCTCTACCTGTTGGCCCCACTGTAATTTTACTTGGCTTCCAGTGTATGTAGCAACCTGGGATTTTTAGACCTTTCCGTCAGGTTTCATTAAGAAACTGGGCTTATGGGAGCTTGGCTTGGGGGAAAACAAAAAAACAAAACAAGAGCAGGTTTCACCCTTGTGAAATCCTGAGCTCACGCAGTTACGCTTGGCTTGAATTTTCGCCTTTAGCACAGCAAGCGTTTTATGAGCCTGAGGCTTCGAGTCAGACCAAGGAAGGCAAAGAGGCGGATGCCAGGGAGCTGCCAGGCCCTGGGGGTGAGGACCTCCCAAGATACCCTGACACAGGTGAGGATTCCCTGACAAAAAGTCCCACTGCAGGAATTGCCCCTCAGGTGTCTCTTCACGTCTGTCTTCCCTGAGGCTTTGTCAGCACTTTTCTTATCTTTGTGAATTCCCAAATCTTCCGTGCTTTACATCTTTCTCCAGTGTTTCTCAATTGTGTAAATTCTCCCCAACGAGCAGGATTTCAGGCTGATGCAACTGGTGTTTTATCATGGATTAAACAAGAGGAGGACCCACGCTGCCCTGAACGACAAGACTTGGAGAAAGGAAAAATCTCTGCGTATCCAAGTACAGGTCAGTAAAGGATTTGAGCTGAGATTTCTGGGTCAGTAAATCTAATTTAGGGCATTTTTTTTATATTATATTAAACATCGTGACCTTATAATGTAGGCCATGAAAGAACTGAAACAAACCTCAGCCTGCCGGTTAACATTTGTTTACAAAAATTTCAGGTTCTGTCAGCTGAAGAGGCTCCTTCCTCCATCAGCTTACCTAAAACTGTCATAGGCACTGTCTTGGGTTTCTGTTTAGGCAAGCACAGTGGTGTGCTCAGGCCTTACGGATCAACTTTGTACTTCTGGCTGGCTTAATGGTGTCTAAAGCTGGTACCAATGAACATAGAGCCCCAACTTTGCATTCCCAAGCAGGAGGACTATTGTGCAGCGGAAGAGAAGGCAGCTTTAATGCAAAACAGTTTTAGGACGTGCTGTTTGGAGATGTACACACTAATGTTCATTTGGAGGAGTTTTTGTTCAGAGCGCGCTTGGAGTACGGACCGTGCTTGAGGTGGAGTTAATACAGGGAGATTCGTCTTTGGGTCAAGGCTTAACCTCAAGGAATGGGTGTGCAAATTTGGATGGGGATATTAGTTAAATATAATCTTGTGGGCCACAACCTGGAACACTCCGTATAGCTCTCAAGTGGATAACTGAGGAGGGGGTACGGAGGAATATTTTGTGCAGAAATCAGTTGGTAGCCTGGAATTCCTTCACTTCTTGTAAGTTATTTAAACGTTCATGTCACATGATGAAGTTAGTGCGGAGTAAATTGAGGGATAAACTTTTCAGTATGCCAGTAACTGTGTGGGAACTGCCGACGTGAATGATTTTGCCACACTGAAAAAGGTCATCCAGAGTGTTGCCCTGGTGTAAGGCTGGATCAGCTCCACCTAACTCCTTCCGAAGGGAGACCTGTTCCAGCTGCTCGGAGAGGGCTCACAAGGTGGGCTTCCCAGCTGATTCCGTCTGTTCCAGACCTTCCAGTCTGTGCTTACACGTAACCTGGAGTTACTGGGGTGAGAGGACATGCTTAGACAATTACTGTAGAGCAACCGGTGCCTTTTACGTTCACGCTTTAGCTTGGCCTGTGGTAACATGTTTGTGTGCTGGTGTCCCAGTACGCAGCTGGAGAAATAAGAGCTCACGGTGTTTATGCAGGGCAGACAACTTTGGACTTGACGCTGCTGAGAGACCCGTGGTCCTTCACGGTGCTCAGCGGAGTCTTTCTGTAGCAACTGGCAGATGTTGGAAGGGTCACAGGTCAGAACAGGGGACAGAAAAATTGTGGAGCGTTAGAAAGCTGGGCCGAAGAGCGTTGGTGAAAATAATCTGGAAAATGAAGCACTGGGTATTTGTCACAGGAAACAGTAATTACAGAAAGAGGGAATTTGCAGGTCAGCAGAACAATTTTGTCCAATGGCAAATCTAAGTAGCTCGGGTGCCAGGTACCTTTTTTGGGTTGGATTATCAGGAGTCGTAAATGTTTTCCGAAGAAAGCAGGAGAGGCGTCTAGGGGAGAGGCAGCCTGACTGACAGCTCTCAGTCTGGGCGTGCCTCTGCGTCCAGCCACAGCTGTATGCCTGTCTGGGGATCACTAGTAAGGTGTGAGAGCTTCCTCCACTCAGCAGTGCTCCGAGCTCTCCGAGGAAAGACACAGCCTGAGAATGTCTCCCTGCAGAAGCCCAGCCTGCAGAGACGTACAAGAAAGGGTGCACCCGCACCCGCTCGCTGAGCTGGCATCCATGCCTCGGCTCAGACCTTTGCTTCTCTGGATGCTCGCTGGAGTGTCGGAGAGCAGCTGAGAGCACGGAGGTGTGACGGCGTCCGCTCTGTGGGGGAAGAACTTAGACCTGATGCTTCGGACATGTGGATGAGAGGGTGAAGATGAGACATTGCATTAATGATTTTTTGTGTAGATTTAAAAAAAAAAATAATTGCAAAAAGGTCTTGTATTTTCCTGGAGATTTTGTTTCAGTGGAACACTGGTACTTGCTCTCCCCCTCAGGATTAAAACCTCCCATCTTATTTACTTTGTCTGTCTGTTAGCATGACATGGCTGTAGACTTGGAGGGTACTGTTAAGAGGCTTCTTTGATTGAAAGACTCTGAAATTTATCTGTTTCAGTGCACGATGAAAACCCAGAGAGGGACCCTCCGGCAGGTTGTTTTGAAAGCACAGTGTGTGACTCGGAGGTGCCAGGAAGACCTGAAGAGAAGTTTTCCAAGGATCCTAGCCGCAGAGTGACATGGGACGGTCAGTGGAATTCAGAAATGATGGAAACAAACACCACTGGGAACGGCCTTGGGGGTGACGCTCAGTACGACCAAGGGTTTGGTGAGCACTTGGATTTCTTTAGCGCTCAGGAAAACAGCGTTGGAAAGAGACTGTGCGCATACGACAAGTGTGAGAGAAACTCCACCCAGCAGGAGCATCTTCAGACTCCCCAGGCAGCCCAAGAAGGGGAGATGTTTCCAGGCCCCACATGTGAGAAGAGTCTCAGCGAAAGGGTGTTCCATCTGCTGCACTCGCAGCCGTGCGCTCCAGGTGAGAAAGGAATCGGACAGGGTGCTGCTCCTGCCTCCTGCGAGGGGCTGCCTGCGGGGCCACAGCTCGGGGCCGGCACCGAGTGTGGACAAAACCCTGCGGGTGGAACCAGGCTTCGTGACCTCAACGGCCTTGGCGGAGAGGAGCAGCCGTCTGTGGAAAGCAAGGAGAACATTCTGGTGGAAAACCCGTTAGCCAGTCCCTGCTGGGACCACCAGCGGGACAAGCCGGATGCCTGCACCGGGTGCAGGCAGCACTTTGCGCCCAGGGGCAGCCCAGCCAGCCAGCAGGAGAACCGAGGCAGGGGCAAGTCCTACGTTTGCAGCGTCTGTGGGAAAAGCTTCCTTTGCCGTTCGTGGCTCACTAGACACCAGATAACTCACACGGCAGAGAGGCCATACAAGTGCTCCGAGTGTCACAAAAGCTACAGGAGAAAGGATTACCTTCTAAACCACCAGCGCCGGCACTCGGGAGAGAGGCTCTTCCAGTGCACCCTCTGCAAGAAAAGATTTGTGCTCAGGAAGAGTTTCATGAAGCATCAGGAAAGTCACGTGCAAGAAACACATCTGACGTTGGCCGGTTGGCCCTGCACAGAAATCAGGGGGTCTGTATGCACTCCATCTAGAAAATCCCATCCAGCCAGGGGTTTCGCAGCCCCCGTGGCTGTCGCCCTCGCTGGGCGGGAGGCAGGGCCATGGCGGGAGGAGGCGGCTGTCAAACAACTGTCCTGAGCCCCCTCCCAGGCAAAGGGAGAAGGTTGGGAGGTTATTTTCCACAGGTGGCACTGAAGTGGTCTGTGGAGCCGTTTCACAGTTTTCACTGGTGCCTGTGGCTGTCGGGGATGTGTTGGAGCTGTGTAGGATGTCTGCGGTGCTCATGAGTTACCGCTGGCTGTGAGTCCATGCGGGAGAGAAATCACGTTGACACACGGAATGATTTGTAAGGCTTCGGGCTGGAGGATATCTGAAATGTTATCCCTAGGCTGCTGAGAGTCCAGAGTCCAAGGACTGGGCTGAAAACAAGTGAGTTAAACGTACTAATTGTCCGCTAAACAAGTGAAACGGTGTCCGGAAACACCCACTTGTGTGAAATGCTTTGAGAAAGGAAGCGTTGACCCTGAGGCTGTTTGAAAGAAGCCTCTTTGGGAAGTGGCAACTAGACAGAGGGGAGCAGAGCCTGTGAGGCAGCTTGTTCCCGCAGTTCAGTCACAGAGCTGGAAAAATGAACCCCAAGAGAGGATTGCTGAAGGCTGGGATCCTCACCTGGACTTGTAAAATGACTGGGAAGCCTGGAATATGGTTTTAATTTTGCATAGCCTTAAAATTGTGTTTCTGTTACTTTACCACGTTGTTACAGGTCTTCTGTGTTTGTTCACTTTTCCAAATGCTATGAAAACAGAACCTTTAGGTGCTCGTTAAAGATTCTCCTTCAGAAATTGTATTTCTGCTCATGCTCAGTGTCTCTTGAGGGGGAGAGCGCTGTTGAGAGTCTGACGTGTCGCGACACTGCGAGGACACGATTCTTTCCTTCTAGTAATAAAAGAGTCTGGATATATCATCTGTCACCTCGTCGATGGCATTGAGCATCGCGGAAGATAAATAGAGAA
>NW_009602189.1:0-9820 GCF_000690535.1 Cariama cristata
TAAATTCTTTATCTGAGTTGCTCAGATACCGCATGTTCTGTAAGTCAGTGTGTGGTGAGATTGATCGCACCTGCACTGAGTACTGATTGAGTAATTTCTCCTGTTCTTCTTAACCTCCTTGAATGTAGCTTCCACTAGAACTTTTTCATTAAATATTTTCCTGGTCAGTATGTCTGGTCTAAAATTTGGCTGCTAGTGGCTGGATAGATAGCTTCATGGACATGCTTAATGATGTGATGTAAGTTAATTAGAAGTTTCCAGGTGCGTGCCCTTTTAGTTCAGAGCAGAGTTCAGCTGAGACGAAGCATGTGGATTACTCTCAGCATCTTAATCAGAGTTTGGATTTTTTTTATTTCAAAAACTGGTATTTAAGAACCATAAGCAGAGTGATTTAGGAGGAGTTTCGCTCGGTGAGAGGGGAGAGGTTGTGATTGGAAACTGTAGAAAGTTGTGGGGTTTTTTTTGGTAGATCTTACAAACTAAGCAGAGTAAATATTGCTTTTGTATTTAAATCAAAAGCAGAAAGCAGGTATAAACAGAAGATTGGGGGCAATGAGAAGAATGCAACAGTTAATTAGCTACTGATGTGCCAATTTATCTGCTTCCATGACTGACAACGTAAACTCAGCATGTTCCTGAGGTGCAGGACAAGTTAGCTGACACTGACACTTGTACTGCTGTAATAACATATGCTCATGCGTGTTTAAATGTCTTTAAATATGTCAGATATGGTGGTAATCACACTGTAAATGTACCTAGCACCTATTTTGTTAACCAAACATAATCTGAAAAAACGCCTTAAGTGTTCTGTGCAGTACTTCATTTGGGCTTCTAATTTTTCCTTGCCTTAATTGTGAGTTGCTTCTGTTTCAAAGGCAGCAGCTTGCATTGAAACTAGTAACTGGTTAAACAGAGCTTCTCAAAAATGTAACACAGGCTGTGCACGTTTCCTGAGGAGGGTCTCATAGCAGTTCATTCTTGGGTGCTTGCTAGTTAACCTTTTCAACAGACGTAAATGAAAGCATTAAATCATTACTGCTGATATTTGCTGTTGAAGCAAAGATTTAAACAAAGATAATAAAGGACTACAGTGCAACGTGGATCTCCTATGAAGTAGGGTTGTAAGCAACAGATATGTGGGTTTTTATGCTGATTTTCTTTTAATCTGACCAAAGCACAAAAATATGCTGGCAGGCTTTGTGGATGGAGATGTCTGTCCTATAATTGTCCCACTGCATCTTTCCCCACGGTAACAGATAAAAATTTCCAGTTATTGCTGGATATTCACCTGCTGCAGTGCCTAAGGCAAATGCAATAAATGTGTCAATAGGGAAAAAACTCCATCTAAGTAAGCAAATGGTGGTTTTAGTGCTGTTGTGATTGATGTATGAATACTGTGTCAGGTATTGGTGTTTGCAAATGGGGAATCTACTAAAAGCAAACATAGTTTGAGCATTTAAAGATTTGTAAGGATGATCAAAGGTTTAGAAAATGGGCCTTTATCATGAGCCAATTCTGCCTCCCGTTCTACATAGCTAATATAAGAAAAGACTTTATTGAGTTGCTCTTTAAAATTGCCCTAAAATTGCCTTAATGGGAAATGATATAATAAAGGGCTGTTAACATTCAGCTCTGCAGACTGCTAAATTAAAAGTAGGTCAGATTTAGGTTAGAAATAAGAGATGCACTTTTAATGATGAAGGGGAAAAAAAAAACATATATGGAACAATCTAATCAGTCGTTTATGCAATCTTTTAATCATATTGTAAAACTTTCTAACAGCTTTTCCTTAGCAGGTGTGCAGTCAGCATGAATTAATCATATCTCCAAGGTCTTTGGTTGATAGATCGAATGATCATGGATAAATCATTGAGTTTCTCAACAAATGTCATCTTTCAAAAAAACTGCTTTGTAACATGACTTCTGTTTTCTGCTCACTTGTTTACTTTGTAAAAAAAAGAAAAATATTTTGACATAGACAATGAGATCTCAACTTCATTAAAGATTAAAGGAACATCCAGCTGCCTTTTTAGCCTACCAGAAAACAGTAGGAAGGGAGACTTCCAGGCTGTTGAATTCAACCTCTGAGACAACATCCTTCAGCATGAGTCACGCAAAGGATAAAAGCTGAATACGGGCGTATATTCCTAGATTATTTTGGTATCAATAGAGAAATAGGAGAATTGCATCTTACGTTGAGTCTGTGATATTCTTCTTTCACTTGGAAGGATTGTTGTCAAATGACATGTGTTACTCGGCTTCCTGGAGACTGTGGTCTGTGGTTCCTCGTGTGCTGCGAGCCTTTACTCCTCACTGGAATGAGAGATCAGTTTGTGAACTGAGTATCTGAATTCATTTCAAGGGAATACTGTTTTTAGAGTTAGTCAGTTCCTGCTACAGGAGAACAGGATTAAATTTCTTGTGGTTTGCTGCTTACCACAGGTCTGGAAAGAGATCAGTGCTGCAGATGGGGTGAGAGTCTCAGCCTCTGTAGTTGTCCGTGGAGCCATATTCTCATTTTACCTTGAGGTAGGAACATGAAGCTCACAAAATATTCCTGGTTTTGATGATTAGATGTTGTTCTTGGAAAGAAGATTTCAAGTTGTGGCTCCATTTCCAAGAAAACATTTGAGGAAACTGTGCAGTGCAAAATGCATAGTTTCATAAAAACAAATATAGTGCTAGAGATATCCGGTACTCAGGGCATCCATAAATCATAGAAAAAACTATTTGTAATGGGATCCGCAAAGCCTGTTTGAGTGCTGTACTGCACCAAACCATCTCAATCAGTATAGAAGGTAATAGTAGTAGTCTGTCTTTAAAATATAGTTGGGTTTTTTTTGTCTTGTTCCTCAGTGAATTCATATAGATAATTGATTTACTTGGCAAGTGTTCTTTGGCTGAGGAACTTTCTTATTTTGTAGCACCTCTAATGTCATTACGGCTTCTTTCCTGTTCTATTATTGTCATCTGTGTATGATACTGCAGAAAGCTTGTTTGGAGAGGACCTCTTCAGGCCATCTACTCTGTCTTCCCACTATCTACTTGGGATAAAAACAGTTTTCCTTGAGAACTGGTTAACCTTTACAAGGTATGTAAAAGTGTGTAAAGAATATGATCCAAAAATTATTTTTCTTTCTACCTATTCAAACTGACAGTTTGCTGCCTACCTAGTAGCATGGTAAGACATGTAAGAATATAAATGCAGAACATGATTGATCCCTTGAAAGTATCAATAGGAATAGAAGTGCATGAAATCTGAGTAATTTTTAATTTCACTTTGAAAAACTACTTTGGAGCAGATAGAAAACGTAGGGTTGGTTCATGTTATACAGCTGTAAATGTGGTTGGTGTGACAGCATTCACATGCCTTTGGGAAATGAGCTGTAGGAGAAAAATCAGTCCAGGCCTCCATCGCATGACAGAATCCTTACCAACAGGACAGCTCCCTCAAATGCTCTCAGGTCTCTCCTTGTAATCACAAACCAGATTAGGAGCCTCACTTTTTTTTATCTTCAAATCTCAGCATTGAATGACTTTGTCCTGTATAGAGGTCTGAATGCTATAATGTGCTTCAAAAAGGGAAAGATTTTGCACAGCAAAGAAGGCAAGTTTGTAAATGTGATCTAAAATGAGCAGCTACCTAAATGCGTGGGCTTAGTTTACTTCTCAGTGAATGAAGTTTTTAAAAAGTTGCCAGAATCCACCAATCATTTTTCAGTGTTAGATGTTAAATGAAAAACCATACTTGGAGAATAAAGCTAAGAAGTTTGAAGCCAGAAAAGATGAGACTGAGCTGGGGAGACAGGGTAAAGCCAAGGGTAAGAAATATCATCAAAGTTCTCAATGTGACTCAGCAGCTAGTAGAAACACATGAAGGTAATGAACATTTCACTTACTGTTGTGGTGTCTAGATAATACACACACATAAAAATCTGGAATTGTTGCTTTTATCTTTGGAATCACAGTGTTTGCTTCATCTATGCTATTATGAGTTGATGATGTTTACCAGAATGAAGATGCATTAGTCTATAGTGGACCTTGTGCTTAATGGAAGTCTTTAAAAATATGATACAAGTAACTTGCTAAGTGCTTTTATGCAATTTTGAGTGATAGGACCTTCAGGCTTCAATTTCTTTTGTCCTACTTGTTTTTAAATCTAGTGTGTGTGTCAAACATAGAAAACAGTCTCTCTTACACTAAATTGTATTAGAAAAACATGTACTTGTAGGAAGCTGTTCAGTGTACTTCTCCCAGAGGTGTAGCATCTCTTCGGTTAATGCACTTACGCAACTAATTTGCAGTGGAACACAGAAGTAAGAAATCATTATAGTGTTTGACTTAAATGTAGTAACAGTGCTGATCTTGTAATGGGATCTATGCGAATGCTGGTGCCTGTGAAGGGAGAGATCGCAGTGGAAACAGTGGCTCAGGTGTTAGGGACAAACACTACAGTATGATCAAGTCTTTCTTAAGTTAAAAATGTGTGTGTGTCTTAGCTTCAGAGCTTTCCCTGGAGGTGTTTGAAATTGCATGGCTAAGTTCCTGGGATGCAAGTTAATGTTTTCTGCCTATCTGTGTGTATATGATAATGTATTTTTCTGGAGGTTATGTTTATCTTTATTTTCTTGAAAACTGTTGTGTAGGCACACTTAACCAAATAGTCTGCTTCAAGAGTAATAAATGCTGTGATAAACCATTTCCAATACATCAAGAATTAGAAGAAATGTTAATGTAGCTTGTAAGTTTTCTGTAGTAACTTCCATTTCTCAGTGTTCTCTAAATTCCATTAGAAGTAAAATTAAAGATTAGTTTCTATCACTGCAGAAAAATTAAAATCAAATACGGTAATTTCTACTCTGCAGTTTCAGTTGTTTTACTCAGGTGACTACAGTTGTTTGTATTGTGTGACTGTTTTGTATCCTAGTGACAAGCAGGAATTTTTTTACACTTTATAAAAAAGATGCACAGAAACTATTAAACATACATAAACAGCAAAATGATGCAACATTTCTCTTCATTTAATTTTGTGAACTAATGGTCACTGCAACATTTTTATTTTTTCTGCTGGAAGAAAGCCCCATTCCGTGTTCGCTGATCAGGAGTCTGTGCAGCAGGTGTTGCAGGAGGTGACTTGAGGTTTTTCCTTCCTGCAGTTTGTGCATCTTCTTCCTGGCTGAGTTTCTCCTATCTCAAGGCATTTCTTATTACATGAGATGGTTTTGTTCATAAGCAGACAACATGATGAACGTCTTTTAAATGTACCTTATTATCTTTTTAAACTTTGTATGTTCTACCAGAATAAAGCATGCGGTATTTTTCTCTGTTTTTTTGTGGTGTCATATTGCTATTTTCATTTCGTGTTTTAGGTGTGTTTCAATTTTGTGTGTTGCAATTTGATTGTGTCCTCAGAGTACTGCAGTTAATTTTTGAAATTTTTGTAGGCTGCCTTTAAATTTCAGGTGTAATTCTCTTTGGTGTTCAGGTTTTATCATGTTTTGCAGACACAAGCATGGATTGTAAAGGGAAGTAAGCATGGTGTTAAGAATCTTTGGGTGAGAATGGGGCTAATGAATTTATTAAGCCTTGTTATTTCTTCTGATAGGTAGCAAAGCAGTGACCATCTGGTGATCTCTGAATCTATTCCAGTTGCTACACTTATGGTTAAAGTTCAGTTTCCATGTGGACTTTGTATCCAATATGACATTTTTATTACTCAACATTGCTGTGTCCTTTTAACCGAATAACTGTGCAGACCTTTTTTTTTTTTGGTTCAGTTTCTTACTCATTTGTTTTACTAGTTCCTTTTCTCGACCCCCCCGTACTTGTATTTATTTTAGCTTTCATTAACCCCTTGATGTGTGTTTCCAGTCCTTATCCTTACAGACTTTGAGTGATTCTTGTTTTCTGGTTCTCTGTGGGTTCTACTTTCTGTTCTGAACTCTGATCGGCACCTCAAGTCCCAGTTATGATCACATTTACTGAGATGATAAGTAGATGTATGAAAAGCAGGCAGAAGGAATATGAGTTACAGTTTCTATAACTACCTATTTAGGAAAATTTAATGCATATGGATTTACACTTGTCTTTCTTTAGGGTGTAACTTTTAATAGGATCTATTTAGACTCTGAGACCGTGGTTCTTGTAAAGTTGATTGCAGCTCAAGACAGCCTTGGCATTTACTATAAAAATGTTCTGCAACCGTGTCTCATGTGCCTCGGTGACAAAAATCAGTCGTCTTTCTCTTAATATTATTTCCTGTCTTCCATACTTGTCCATTTGTAAGCTTGGCTACCTTTTCTCTAAAGGTTTAAGAATAAAGAAAACATAAAATAATGTCCTCTTCATATGCAAAGGCTAACCCTGACACTTTCAGCTCTAAAATTAGGTAGATGATAATAGTGAAATCCATATATAACACTTAATTTGTGTGTAGTGACCTGTATTCTGCTGTAGTAATTACACTTATTGCCTAGCAGTATAATCTTTGTCCTTCGGTTAGGTGGGCAAAAAGTAATCTTGTTAATGAATGGGGTGAGACAAGGAAAATGCTTTTGATTTGCATGTGGCATGCCTAGCAGCTAGCAAATTGCTTCAGATAATGTGCTTTATTAAACAAGTACAGCCTTGCAGAAAAATGATTAGGCCAATGCAATTTTAGAGCTCTTTTTCCTTCTGTTTCTAAGTGTCTGTCTTTATTGTTACAGAGACTTCAAGACTCTCCTTGCCAGCAGGTAAGTTTTCTTCTTTCATTTACGTCTTGATGCGATAGCAGGCAGCTTTTAGGCCCTTGCTTGCAATATAGTCATGCTTTTATATAATCAGAGTATCGGTTCTTATTGGCACTGTCGTGGTACTTAGTCATGTGGGGATCTGAGGTCAAAACAAAACCTGTTGAGGTACAGATCTTTTTCCATTTAAATAGTGTATTTTGACAAGGGGAGGAGGTAACTGAGTTATATTTATATGCAGTTGTTAAATATGCGTGTGATATACTTAATGCTTAAAACGACTCAGCACAGCGTGTGATACAGCTGTCAGAAGAACAGATTAGGAGCAGCCACAAATAGTATTAGTGGTGAATCAGAGGGACAGTGTACGAGGAAATGTGGATGCGTGTTTTATGGGTGGAAGGAATCTCGCCAGGTGGTAGTAGGGAAGGTGACAAATGTTCACTTGACTGGGGTCACAGGTGACTTATTCTGGAGCTGGAGATAACCAGACCCAGATGTGCTCTGTTGGACCACGTGTCTCCCATCAGTGGTGTTTAAAAACAACAAAAAGAACCCCACCCCAACCCAAATAATGACAAAAAAAACCCCAACCTCACCAAAAAAACCAACCCCACTGATCTGTTTTTTAAAATTAGCATTTTTTTGTTTATTGTTTGATACGTTTGGTCTTTGACCAAGTATTAAGCTTTATAAATTCACTTGTGCTGTGGGCTCAAGTTGTGTTGTAGAGCTTGGAATGGAGATGTCTTTGGTTCCCTGGCATTTTGTCGCATCTATTAGCCGTTTGTAATGTGAATTCTAGAATCGTAATTGTAGTGCATGTTTGCTCCTGGCTGAGCAAGGGATTGGATGTTCGTTATTAGGCCTGTTGCCTTTTGTCCTTACTCTGCATTGGTGATTTTGCTTATGTATCTGTTCTTTCATTTCTTCTTACTGAGATGTGCTTTATATCTGTCCGCAAAATATCTTTTTACAAGTGAGTTTCTGAAGTATAATGGTACTTAGTCAATATGAATGTGCTCTGGAGGTAGTTGCTCTTTCCTGTTTGAATCAAATGGCAATTTCAATTAAAAGCTTGATAGCTGATATGGTGTAGGCTTTCCACCAGAACTTTAAAGCGGCTGTTCTGGGAAAAAAAAATCAAGTTTGCTTGAAGCAGCGAAGAGAGCTCTAAATGTGGAAGAGGTTTTCTTTTAAGGAAGCCATCGTTACAAAGACTTTGAGTACTGAGAGCGGTTGTCAGGAAGGCAAGTACTTGTGGAGAATATTGGAAGGATAAAAGCCTGGTGTTTAGGTCAGGCTGACAGGAAGATAAAGGTTGTTGTGGGCTTTTTTTCTGCAGCTTCTAAAACAGGGATGAGCGATGAAACGTCTTCTGAGTTTCCATTTGGGACTTGAAGAATTTGGTAATGTGACTCTGAGTCACAATGAGATTATTCTTTTCAATTTGGGTATGCGTGTGGAAATGTCCTAATTGTACTTTTTGGCTGTGTCATTGAAGTACTGATAGAGGGCACAAATTTGCACAGGACTTTGAAATTGTAACATCTCTAAAAGCAAGAGGCCTTATGGAGGGTAGAAAAGCTATACGCCACAGCTTGCCTGTAGCAGGGATTTGACAGCATTCACTTATAAGTGAACTAAAGAAACCTGTTTTAAAAACATGCTTAAAATATTGTCAAATGAGAAGAGTGTGTCAAATGGACTCCCATGGAGGTCTGACTTGTATTACAGTATTTTCCATAATGACTATGATGATGGACTTGATGTGCCCATGCAATCTACCAGTAACACCAACATAAAAGGAGTTAGGAGTGCGTTGGATGACAGGATTAAAATTCAGAAGAAACTTGACAAATCTGAGCAATAGCCAGGATAAAAGATGTAATGCATTTGAGTAAAGATGAGGTTCTGCCTTCAGATGGGAGCTTTTAGTCATCAGAACTCATATTGGCAATAAATAACAGTATTTTCATATTTCAGGTCTTGAAGAACTGTTCTCTTTTTCTGGGTGCCACTTTTGGCGATGAACAACAGACCTCACTAGAAATGCTCTCTTCTGCCACCTGGTTTTCGTACTCTAAATTTACATCATAATACAGTCAGGGTTTTGCAGTGTTTGAAGACGTTGCAGTATGGAGGAGAGTACTTAAAACAGTCTTTATTGTAATGTATTGTTTGAGGTTATATTACATGTAAATTCGTTATAGTCAGTGGTGTGCCAAGGTCATCCAGAATACTACCTTTTTGCTTTGATTTCGTAGCAAAATCTTAATGTAAAGAAGGATTGTTTATGTGCTATTGAATGCATTAGTTGATTAGGTCGTTAGTTAAGTCGTTTCTCAGGAGAGTTATCCTACCTGAGGCTGTATCACTGCTTTGGAGTCTATGGGTAACTTGATTCTTTACTAATTTGTAATTGAGGCCGTGGATATGAGCATAGAGAATTTTTTCAGATGTGAACCAGTAGGGGCTTGGAGGACAACTTGCTAAAATATTGTAATTTCAAAGCCAGATAGAGGACGCAGTAGTCCTGTCAATATATGAGGTTATCTTGGAACATGAGTGTGTTGACAGTATGCCTGGAGGAATGAAAGGTTAGTTTCCTTTGGTAAATGCAGTTGAATGAACTTTGTTGGCACTGTTGGAATTAAAAGCAATCCCTCCTGGATTTCATTGCCCTCTGAATTTAAAATGGGTATAGCGTCTGTATGATGTAGGTAACTTTCCTTTAGACTTGGGTCATCGTTTAAGGCTGGGCTGGCTCTGAAAGCAGGTGGCAGATGCTCTCTGTTAACTCCTCCCCCCCAGGAGGGGAAGGGATGGAGAAAAGAGAGACTTATGGGTTGGAAATTAAAATTACTTTAATAGATCAGTAATAATGAAAAATAGTATAAAGATATTAAAACTAATACTAATAAAAATAAAAGGAAAAGTATGCAAAACCGGTACTGACCTTCCTGATGATGGTTGGGGAATCGCAGACCACAGCAGCTCATGCTGCTACCGTGGCAGGGCACTCACCTGGATGTCCTGGACCAGACTCTGCAGCCAACTGGAACCAGATTCAGGAACGCACGGATCGG
>NW_009602190.1:0-6592 GCF_000690535.1 Cariama cristata
AGGATTATGAGCTGGCGGCGGCGGAGGAGGCAGCGCTTTCTTCGTTTCCTGCAGGGAAGTGCAGAGGGGAGTCCTGGGGAAAGTCAGCTTGCTGAAGAGCAGAAAGGGCAACCCAGGGATGCTTCCAGCAAGCTCCAAATGTGCACGAGAGCCAGGAGACAGCTGCTCACAGAGGCAGGGAAAGCAATAACTAGTGAGAAATAACATTTAATTACTTCTCACTCCTACCAGCCTGGGAAAGAAGATCTCTCATGCTTTCCTCTGATGCCTGGTGGAAAGGGACTATGTTCTGGTTGTGGCTGATTATTCTTCATTAGGTGAAGAACCAGCCTGAGTTACAAGGATCAGAGCACTTCTGATGCAACCCCTGGTAAAGCGTTGGTGGGACTTGCAGGGTGGCAGCCACCATGAAGCTGCTGGGGTTGGCTTGCTAACGGCAAAGATGTGGCAAGCGGAAGGCTGTTGACCTGGCTGGCAGGCATCCTGGGGGTGCAGAGCAGGTGACCACACTGAAAGAGTTCCTCCTGCCCCATGTGTGCAGGATTCACAGCCAGCAGGTACGACACTGTCTCGGTTGGGCAGGAGCATTGAGCGGAGGACAGGGAGGGAGTGTGCGAAGAAGGAAGGCTTATAAACTTCCCTTGCTTTTGATGGAAATTGAGTTGGTTGCTGCTGAGACAAAATGCCTTGACTCTTCCTTTTGACACCTGGAAACACTTGCCAAATTCCACAGGGCTTTTCTACCCACCACCAACCTCCATCTGTCAGCCTGCTCCTACCCTTCCTCTACAGCTACAACAGGGAGAAATCAGTGATGGGTGCTGTGATGCAGGGCTGTTGCTCTGTAACTGGTTGCCTTTCTGGTGCCACCTCTGCTTTCACTTGTTTCCTAAATGGTAATTCGAGGCACACCAGGTAAACACCCTGTAACGGCATGATAATTATGGGCTGTAATAAGTGACTACAGTCACACATGGTAGAGCCAGAAGGAGTTGCCACATGGCCTGTATCACAGGTAGGGAGAGAGGAGCGTTCACTTGCGATGAAACGGTATTTGCTGTGTAATTAGCTTGGTGCTACATGGTAATTACTATGCAATTAAATGGCCAACAGGTACTGTCTAAACAAAGAGGACTTAAGTGACATCTCTGTCCTGAGGCTTAAAATGTTGCAGTGTTGTAAAGGGGGGGGAATGAAAGTCATAAAGTATTGATGGAAATGTGATGGATATAACAACTGCCTGACTTCTCTGAGTTGAAGCTGGCAAGGAGCAAGAAGGAGCATCTAACTTGTCGGTGCCACCCTGGAGAACACCTTGTTCTGGTGTTTATTGCAAAAATAGAGATTAAAAACTCAGTGGCAAGGCTGCATGCCAGATTGATGTATGCCTCCCTTGTCCATGCTCCTGTTTTTCCCTGCTTATGGTCGTGCACGACAGCGTGTGAGCCTGGGGATGCCCTCCCTTGGCTGCTGGGCATCCAGCACGTGTGGGGAAGGGGTACCTCCTGCTCATCCCCCACATGCCATCAGCCCTGGATACCTGGCCCTATTCCTGCAGGTGGTTCAGTGGCGGGTTGGTCCCTGCAATGCCACACTGCCCATCCCATTCCTTAGAGGCTGTGGAGAGGCCGCTTAAAAACCAGCAGCGACTCCTTCTCCATGCTGCTGTCGTGTTCCCTGTGCTGTGACTTGTCCTCGCCTGACTCCCGTTACAACTAATTAGCACCTTGACATTTACACAGTGAGCGAGGCAGCCTTGATGTTTGCGAAAGAACAGAAGGCACATCTGTCTGTGTGATCCATTTGAAGAGGAGGAACATGGCTATGTGGTGTTTATAGCAGGCAGTTGGGGGAGGAATTAATTTACAAAATTTTTTGAATGAAAACAATTCCAATAACTTAAGTGCCCTCTCCCTCCCACGTCAGCTGTTTACAAACTGTTGAGTTGAATCTGTCCCACATGTCCTTTGAACCTACCAGTAACGGAGGGAAAAAAATTGAAACTCATCATGAAAAACTAATTTTGAAAAAAAAAAAATCCTGCCCACGAAGTTCAAACAACTTGTCTTGCTTTAGCTTATACCAGTCTTCATGTACTTTGACAAATGTCACCAGAAGCAGACTTAATTGACTCCATTTTGCTCTTTATCCTCATTAAAGAAGAATGTAGTTGTTCCTCGCTGCCTCTTCACCCTCTACACCCGCCTCATGAAGATGCTTTCTATAAGGCGGTGATTAACTTTATTTGTGTGGCAGCAGACCTGTGGAGTTTGAGGGCGTCCCATTGTCATGGTGATGGACCTGGGGTCTCTCCTCCTTCCCAGCTCTGTGAGAGCTTGTCCGTGCTTGCCCTGTCCTTTCTCCATAGGGAGACTATGCCTTGTGGTATGGACCATGGAAGCTTTGAAGGGTCTTAAAAATTGCTTATCCAGCTTTACCTGGGGTGTGGAGGGAGGGGGAAAGCCCCCAAACCTACTGTATCATCACCTTAGCTTAGGTCTAGCACCTATCCCTAGGGTCTTGATGCATCACAGATGGGTCAACGACTGCTCTTGTGTGACTGTAGGAATGGCACTACTCGGGGGGGTGGGTAAATAAAATGCAGGGAGGAGCGCAGAAGTGGTTGGCAGGTGATGGCCATGCAGCGCCAATGGTGCTGCAGACGAGTCCAGCTTGCCTGCATCTGAAACTCAGGCTGCCGCAGAACAGCGATTTTCTTAGGTTTGCCTTGAATTCCTGATGACTTGTTCCTGCTTTTAAATGGGGGTGGAAGCTAATTGAAGGGAAAGATTTGCAATTAAAAATGCTGCTTGTTGTGGTTTTTTTTTTTCTTAAGGAGATCTCTGGCTTGTTAGCATTGTGTGTCTCTTGTGCAATGTCCCTTGAGGCTTTCCAGACTCAAAGCTAAACTCTGCCCTCTGGTATTTAGTGATCAGCTGTAGCCAAGCCAGATGGTGAAGTATGGGGGAAATATTGACTTCCCCACTCCTTTTTGCAAGGAGGATCAAGGAAAGGCAACCCACTCTCCCTGGCCAAAAATAAGTGGGGTAAAGTAGAAAGGGTACCATTTTTGCAAGGAGCTGATGGCTGTGGCTCAGGGCTCCCTGCTTGTACATGATGTGTACAACGCAGTTGGTCGTGGCAGGGGCTATCTGAGATTAAAAAAAAAGAAAAAAGATGTCCTTGATTGGCCAAAGTCAGGGTATGACCCTGCTGAATTTGGGATGCAGGGAATCTCCAAATGTGTGCGGGAGGCCAGTGGGTCCAGGTGGATTCAAGCATTTTCTCAGCCAGAAGCTGCCTGTTTCAAGGGAAAGAAGGTTTGAGGCTTGTCTTACTCTGCTCTGGATTCGTGCAATCCACAGGCCAAACAGAAATGGCACAAAAATAAGCCTGGGATGCTGCCCTTGGATCCAACTGCTTGTCGGTTCGCAATAGGTATCACAACAGTGAACCTGGTGCTTTGTCATTGAGGTCAGTGTATCGGGATGTAGTCCCGAGTCAGGAGGGAGTCAGCAAGAGTCCTGCAGCATCTTAGAAAGATCCTTCTGCAAGACATGGGTCCTCATAGCAAATCAAATTGTGGGTTTCTCCAGCTAATCCTTCAGCGTTCCTTGGGTTTAATTTTGGATATCAGCACAGCATGGTGACCTGCTTTATAGGTCTGTGCTGTGAGTTTTGGAGCCGTTTGGTACCTTTAATGTTCTAGCTTAGGATGCTGTACGACCTTGAAAATTCTTTGAAGGATTTTGTATGTGTTTGAGGTGGAACCTGGGAAGTTCTCGGGACCTTGCTGTTCTGTGGGATGGATTGGACTCTGGTGGCCACCTACCCTACCCCCTGGGATTTATGCTGGAAAAGCCTGCTTGGAGGTGGGAACCCCTCGCTCTGCTTTTCATGCCGTGAGACTGAGTCTTCCTTGAGGTGGAAAACAGTGTGCTCTTGTTCCACTCCATCCTCCACCACCTGCACGTTGGAAAAGGTTCTCATGGTAGTGCTGTGTCAAGACCAGCCCCACCTGCAGACCAAGTTTCCCTCTGAAAACAGAGGCAGGATGACAAAAACTACTCCTGTATTGGTGAGGCTGCAGTCCACCGCTCCTCCTCCACCTCCGTCCCTGCTCAGAGACAGGTTATCACCGTGCCATCGCAGAAACGTGGCAGGGCTGAAGCATCTCCTCCTAGGCATGATGAGAAGCGGTTTGGGCGCACTCTTCCTTTGCAGATGTCAAGTTGTCAGCGTGGCCCCTGGTCCTGTAGTAAATCGTGGTGCTTTTGCTCCCACCAGCAGCAGATATCAGGAGGGTAATACAGACCGACCTACTACGTCATGGGGAAAACACCCGGCTATGGATCGCAAGGGGCTTCTCCCTGAAAGGCTCCGCGATGTCTCCCCTGCTCACCCCATCGGACGTCATTTACAGGGACGTATGCGGAGGGCTGGGCTGAGGTGGGATTGCTCAGAGTAATGATTTATATTGGCTGCGCCTCCCTCTTCCCCACCCGTTGTTAAACATCTGTATAAATATATGAGTTAACACATCTGCCAATGGTGCTTTGATTAAGGATGAAACCTTATTCGATGGTGAAAGGTAACTTAAAATGTGCAAATGGAGGGAAGGTGAGGGGAGAAACACGTGCAGCATAATAAGAAGCTGAATTTTGAAGGCTCTGGGACGGCTCCTCTCTATTCCCTGTCTTGTTGGTTGCTCCTAGGCAGCAGTGCCCATAGCAACACCACCGGGTGCCAGCAAGGCTGCAGTGATCCCACGGGCATCCCAACATGAGAGGGACCTGAATTAAGGCGCCGTCTGCTGTGGCTTTCCCCCCAAACCCAGTCGAGCAGCGCTCGTGCCAAGCATCCCGTCGGGAGGAGGTGAGGGATCTTTCATCCATCAGGGATGCTGAATGAGAGCTACACCTCTCCCGGCTGTGAATGCAGCCGATCTACAAACCTTCCCCTTTTTTATTAGCAACTTTCCCCATGTAACCACGTTCCTGTGGGTTGGGGTTGAATGAAGAGAAGCTCCTGTTTTAATTTTTGCTGTCAGGAGTAACGGGTAAGTGTAGGAGGAGGAATATTAATCATACCCAGCAGGCATTCTTCAAACTTAGAAACAGCATAAGGAAGGAGCCCAAATGGTTTAAACATTGCGGGGACCATTTGTATGGGAGTCTCATGCTTGAAAACGTGCAGGATACTCTTTTTTTTTTTACCCCAATTTAGTTTAAAGGGGAAGTTGTTGCTCTCCCACCTCCTGTCTGCAGCCCTGATGTGCCGATCGGGTCCGTGGTACCCAGAGAGATGGAGGAGAGGCGTGCAGGGGATACTGTCCCTCCTGTTGAAAGCTCTGTCACATCAACTGGCTGTTTCTTTTCCTAATTCATTCTCTATCTGGATGCAAAAGGAAAAGGGAGGGAGTATCACATTTTTGCTATTCCAAATTTTTGCACTGGTGTTGTAGCAGCCGCTGCACTGCCATGGGGAAATTGAGCTTTTTGCCTCTTCTGGGGGATGTGAGCGACCATCGTAGATTCAGAAGGGCCCAGTCAGGCCATGGGCTTGTGGGTCCACCCTGTGAAGAGAGAGTTGCTTTAATCCTCTCTTCGGCTTTGAGAGGCCTCCAGACCTCATTCCCATGCCGCGCAGATGTGCAGGCTTGCTCACAGCTTACCCATGACCGAGGACATCAGTCCCTGCCGTGTGAGCCTGGGTGAACTTGCAGCATCCTTACGCAACTATTTCCCTTCCCTTTTTACTTTTCTCTACCTCCTTTTTTTTTTTCCCCAATACAAGAAGCCCCTGGGAAAGGGCACCTCGGGTTTTTACTTTCCAGGAGGCTGCATATGTTTTCTAACAGAGCTGAAAAATTTTGCATCCTCCATCTGAAGGGTGTGTAGCTGGCTGACTGCCCCCACTGACCTTGACTGTCCGTGTTGACCAGGGGCGGGTAGCCACCAAGAACAAAACACCCTTATCCCAGGTGAGCCAGGGTACAGGGGGTCTTCCCTGGGGCAGGGCATGAGGCATCGGGCCCTTCTCCCACCTCCTCTGTTCTGTTTTGTTAATATATCACGGAAGCCTTTCTCAGATCGGCAGGAGGCTATGAGGAACATCACCGCACTGCTGTGCAAAATTGCTATTCTCTTGTGTCTTGCCAGTGCTGAAATTGGTTAAGAGCATCTGACTGGGAACCAAATTCCCTCTCCATCTCCTTAAGCATACAGAAAAGACTGCTTGGCAGATTTTACTGAGCCTCAATCATGGAAGAGGGGGGGAAAAGGGAAAAAAAGATACGAGTTGTTCACAGAGCTGAAATCCTGCAATGAATTTTCTCAAACAAAACACAGTGGTTCTGGTGCTGAGCCAGTTTGTCTTGCTGGGCTCCCCAGAAGGGCAGACCTCAGATAAGATGCTGGAGAGCTGGGCTTTCCCAGCAAGTGGGTTTCTGCTTTTCATCAGAGGATCATCAAAACAGACGCCCCAGTGAAGCGTTTTGGGTTTTGAGACAAAACTTCGTTCTCCAAGCTTAGTCGGCTTCCTTGCAAAATTCCCAGCCCCTTCTGGTAAGGCATCCCAAACACGATGCTTG
>NW_009602190.1:6623-6939 GCF_000690535.1 Cariama cristata
GCATTCCTCGCTCGCAGAAGTTTGAGGCCTGATTCCACATGTGCAAAATGAGTTTGTTTTTCTGAATCGGCTCGTGTTCTTTTTCAGCAACGCAGGGTTTGTTTGCGTAGGGGAATACGTCCACTGAGGATATCAGAGTCAAACAGTAGAGCAAGGGGAGGAAAAACCCCTTGTGAAACTGTGGTCAGGTATGTCCTGGCATCAAGAGCCAAAAGAATTGTGGTACCTGGAGTTTGCAAAACTCCCAAAACCCATTGTTTTACTCTGAACCTATTTCTAAGGGGCTGTGGATCTCCAAAACCCACTCCAAATTTTG
>NW_009602190.1:7024-21192 GCF_000690535.1 Cariama cristata
CACAAAGAGTAGCAAGCTGTAATTTGCCAACAGGGCTGTGTCCCTCAATGAAAGCTTCCTACATGTCTATTGGAAGATTATCCTATCAAATCCCGTGCTGCTCTGAAAGGTACGCATTTAAAACATGACTAACGCTGATAGATGCTATTATTCTGTTTTATTCTCCAGCTTGTGAGTAATGTCTCATTATAAATGGGGATGCATTCAGAAAAACATCATCTGCCTGCCGGAGCGTGGGCTTCTCAGCACGGGCAGCTCGTGGCAGAGGAGCCGGTGCGTGGTGGCACGTGGCTGCGTGTGGGTCGGCAGCACCCCGGGCAGCAGCATCCTGTGAGTCCTGAGCTGACCTTGAGCCCTGCTTGCTGCCCAGACTGGGCTGTAGCTCTGTTTTGGGGTGGGTTTGATGGCCCTCAGCACCCCAGTGTCAGTATGCTGCAGGGATGGCAATCTGCAAGCCCAGGCCGTGGAGCGGACACTGGTGGAAAATGAGGGGTACTGGCAAAGTTTGTGCAGGTCGTTGCTGGCAGACTCTTGCGATGAAGGTATTTTATGGCCTGCACGAGGTACGTGAAACCTTGCTGAATGCTGTATCTTCTCAAAGCACCGGGGTTTCCTATAGCTGAGTATCACAAAATACTCTGGGCTATGGGAAAGTTTGTTATAACAGGGGATGAATGGGCTCCTGCCTGCTTTCCGGGCTCCCCAGTTGGGCACATGGATCTGTCCAGGCTGTGATGCCCATCTTAACACCACTCAGATGTAAAAACTCTGTACCTCCTTGTCTAGAAATGGTCCCTGATAACCGACTATAAAGGAATCTTCTTGTCTATAAGCCAGGTTCCTCTCCTCTATTGGAGATGTCTGCTGTCATCCACCCTCTGTGTTCCTTCTCCCACGGTGCTAAGCATTTGCATTTTTGGGGTCTTCATCACAAGATGAATGGCTGATCTCACTGTTGTATGTTTTGTGCGGAAAGGTCTCTGGTTTTGCAAGCCCCCTGGTCCGGATGGCGGCGCCTCCCTGGCAGCTAGTACAGCCATCATGTCCACGGACTGTTGTGGATCTGCTGGGGTTGCTTTGAACCACTGAGCAAACAAAATACCACCTCTCTAATAAAAGCTTAGATATGTGTCTACCCAATCAGCATGCCTGGACTATTGTGTCAGCTCTCCAGGGGATAAAAACATCAGAGAGCAAGCATGCAGCAGGCATGTGGTGGAAGGTCTGCCTTTGGAGGTGCCCATGGGAGCTGGTGGCAGGACCCACGGGCGGTGGCTGTCAGGGCTGGGGAGTTTGGTTTGTAGAAGCTGAGCCCGTGGGGGCTGCTGGGAGTGAAATTACCCAGCTCTTGGTTCAGGCTCACTCCAGATGTCCATGTTGAGCCTTCAAACCTTCCTCCTAGAAAGAGCTCCCAAAATGTGCGAGTGCTCATGGTCAGTGCTGGCCAAGTGGCTTGTTTACTTTTTTTAAAGTGCTGTCTTGCCCAGCTTTCCAGGATTTGGTGGCTGGTGCTTCAGCTGTGTGTAACCATGGCTGGAGAGCGGTGGCACTGACCTTCCCTGGAGCTGGTGCAACCTGGCCACCTTGTCCTGTGCTGCTGCTCAGCATCCCTGGTCCAGGGTCCTTACCACGCACCATCCATCCTTGACATCTTCTCTCTTCTGTCTCATGCAAAAGAAAATGAGATGTTTTTTATTTTCCAGGCGTTGTTTTTTCCTTCACCTCCTGCTGTGGAGGTTTTGGAGGTTTTTTTATTCTTCTTTTTTGGTTTATATTGTTGGAGCATTTATTTCCTCTCCTGTTTTTATTTTGAAAAGGGGAAGAGAGCCTGCATCCCCCTGAGGTGTTATTAAGCTGAAAGGCTGGTGATTTGACTGTGAGGCACGCTTGCACCTCCCACACTCGTGCAGTCGGTGACGCATGCTGCAATCAATGGAGAGGGGATGAATAAACCCAGCGTTTGCTCCTCGCCTGCCATCTCCAGAAAGAAGGTGGTGGGGGAGAGAGGGAGGGAAATCTCTGCTCCGGGCATGCAGTTTTAAGAACTGTTTTTCTGTATAGTCAAGGGATGCTTGCCAAAACATCTCCATCGCACGACAGGCCCTCTTTGTCTCATGGGGTTAGGGCTGCACTGCCATGAAGCTTATGGGACTGCTCCAAGCCTGTCTTTGATGTCCATCATCTCATCAGGCTCTTTTGGGGGCAGTGCACTTCAAGGCACGTTGGACTGGTCCATGTGGTCCGTGGCTCTCCTCCACCTTGAGCTTCTTGTTGACTCTGCACTTGTAAATGATGGGAAAGGGACCTCCACCTCTTGTAAGGCTCCTGGCATGCTGCTGTGTGGCTCATAGTGATGCGAGTTTAAAATGTTGAGTTCAATAACCTGTCTTATTGCTGTAATGGACCGTGTCGTGGTTCTCCAGCAGCGTATCCCAGACAAGGGGATTCCTTCTTCCCCTGATAGGGGGCCAGTCCCAGGGGCCCTTGAGGAATGAAAATATATAGTCCTGCATGCAAAATGGGGAATGCCTAGGCTGATGCAGGTGGAAGCGATGGTACGTTGCCCTGGAGGACAGGAGGTGGCAAAGGCTGAACTGCAGGATTTGTGCATCTCCTGCCTGCATGAAAACAGTCCCCAAAACAAAATGGCAAACTGGCTGTCGGGTACCTGGGACCCACGATGCTGAACAGATGACTTGAAATGTCTGAGCTGGAATCAAATGCTAGGCTCCAGGGGCTTCCTACCGAGGATGGAGAGGATCAGACCCTCTTCCTCCTTGGAGTGTGCGCTCCAGCCCCAAGGATTCCTCTTTCCTGGGCGGGAAGTAGCTGAAACCTTCAATAATTAAGCACTGGCACTTGTTGTTTCTTTTTCTGCCCCCCTCTTGCCTTCCTGCATGTGCAGCATTTCCCTGCGTGACAGTGAGCTGTTCCCTGGGGTGGTTTGGTGCTGGGAGCTGTTGTGCTATAGAATTAGGGGCCTGCCGTGGGATGAGAGGACAATGAGACCTTTTGCTTCTGGTTCAGGCCGTGCAATCCACACTTCAGTGGGACAGCCCTTCCCTTTGAAAGACATTGGTCCTTTCTTTTTTTTTTTTTATTGCTGTCCATGTCAAGTGTTGCATCTTTGGTCCACCTGGGAAAGCTCTACCTGTAACACGCATCCTGGCAGCTTCTCACTTCCAGAGATCACCCCTCCAGCAGTGCCACCCCCGTGCCTCAGCAGGGGAAGGGAATGGCATTGCAGAGGCTACCGTCGTTTGTACGAGCAGTCACCGCCAGCCTTCAGAGCTGTCACACTAAGGATGCAGCTTGGATGTAGCTGTATCATAGCTGGGTGCCCATCACTCATGGACAAGTGTTTTTATGCCCCATATTTCATGCCTCGGACTATTTTTAATAATTGATATCAACACTTTACAACAGAGGAAAAGAACAGCAGGCCATCATTTACACACCACATCAATAATAAATGGAGCGATGCCAAAACACATCAATAACAAGCCTGTTTGTCCTCTTCTCATGTTCACAGTGATCCAGTGCTAAGTAGGTAGAGCATGGGCAGGTGACCAGGCTATGGTACCAGCAAAGAGAGAGATCTTCTGAGGACACAGAGGTGGGGATAATGCAGGACAATGCAGCCCTTCAAAAGGCTCAAAGTTGGAGAAAGCTCTGTGTGCTGTGCAGAAGCTACACATGTGCTGTTTCCTTCAAGACCTTTTTTTCTGCTTAATGCTGCATCCCCTGGAAACTGGGAACTCACTTGAGCATATGGTTTCTGACCCAAATACAGACCCACGTTACCCAAGCCCCTTCCTGTCCTCCTGATATTGGCACCATCCCAGCAACAAGCGCAGCAGACGCAGGAACATCTGTGCTAACTGCGCTGCTGTGGGCTCCCGCATAGCGTGAGTTCAGCATGGAAGCAGAGCTCGCTTGGCACCTGCCTGCAGAAGACCACATTAACGATGGATGCATTTAAAGAAACATTTTCTTTCAGATCAGGCGTGTAATGCATGGCCACTCCTAACAGGCATCTGGGTCACAGGATCAGACTATCCAAAGTTAAACTCTAAAACATACATAGCACGGATGTAGAGCACCTGTTTCACTCTACCAGTCCGCTGCTCTGGTACAGCGCTACTGATCCATGTAGATGATCCTGAAGTCTCTCCAGCCGAGGAGAAATGGGGAGTATGGAGCATGGGAAATGATTATCTTAGCTCACGTATTTGTTAGGTCTTGTAGTTCCTCATTTCTTGTGGTCTTTGAATCAGTTTCCAACTTGTTTGCGTGTGGTTGCTGTAAGGGAAGCTTGTGGGTCCATGTGCAATGCTCTCTTATTCTTTATTGCTCATGTAATTTATATCTTTTCTCTGTCCTGCATCAAACCGCAAGCATTTTCTGGGCTCCTCCGCTTCTAGCATTGGCCTCGATCAAACATGCTGGCAATGTACCTGGTGCTGGTTTTCTTCTGCAGTCCGTGAACATCTTCAGATCTGCCTGAGCTATGCTGTAGGCACCTTTTTCCAGAAGTCTTAGTACTGAAAACATGATGCTTACTCCAGCTGAGTTGTCTCTCTGCTTCCACATCGGTCTCTCTGTGCCTTGACCCTTCTGCATGACTGGTTGCTCTTTAGCTTGTTCTCCTATCCTGGCTATTTGGAGAGTTTCCTCTAGAGTTAGACCTCTAGATGTCCACGGTTTTCTCCATTTGCAGGAATCCTACCCTCAAGCCAACATGTCCAAAGGAGTTGTTACAGGCTCAAAATTAACTGTGGGTGTTTCCGCTTTCTGCCCTGCTAACCCCATTCCTATCTCTCGGTCCAGTAAAGCCCAGTACTCCTGCAGCCCTGCTCTGCCCTGGCTACCGCTGTTGGCTGTTTCGGGTATAATCCTGGCAATAGCATCCCTTCCCACTCTGTTCCCTTTTGCAGGCCTAGCAAATATTTCTTTTCCATACCTCTACTGCTCATAACCAGTTCTGTATATGTTTTGTACTCGGACTCTTCTGGACTAAGACCTTTTATAGAAATCCTTGGTGCTAGGGAGTCAGGCTGGCTCTTTTGTTCTGGTTTCTTAGCCCACAAGCTTCACAGACATGGAAAAGAGGAGCAGAAACTATCTGGAGAAGCTAGAGATAGCAGAAAACCAGTGTTTGTGGACCTGGCTACTCTTTGAGCTGATCTATTTTAATAAACGCTTATCCCTGCTGCCAAGCTCCCTAGAGTGACTGTTGTCAGCAGGGCGATAGGAGACTGTGCCAGGCTTGTAAAACGCAGCAGAGCAGGTGAAGCCGCAGATGCTGCTGGCGTTGCAACCAGGGGATCTCGGGCTGCCTTCCTCGCACCGCCTCTGGGTCCTCCTGAACTATTCTGCTCGTCGCTCTAGGGTCCACCAAGTTTCTACCCCAGGAGGCAGACAGTTCTTAAAAGCTTTCTGGAGGCTGAACCTCGGCAGAAAGGACGTGCTTTTTCATGCAAGTGCCTCCTTGCTACCAGTTTCTCTTGCCCCAAACTACATAACCCACTCTTCCCAATGCGATGCTTTTTCACAGGAGCTGGCATGTTCTTGAAGAGCAGAGCACCCTGAAGATCGGTATGTGGCTGGGCTACCTCCTGGTACCTGCCAAGACAACCTCTGCTGTGTTACCTGCTCCTCACAACTCGTAACAACCATGAGAAACTCTCCAGGCAAATGGTGATTCTAATGGGGGATGGAAAAAATACCTCTTGTGCTGATGTTGAAATGTTTCATGGGCTCGGTTTGACCTCAAGGAAGCTGTAGGGGAACCCAAGCAGGTTTCCATTGGATGGATACCTGCTTTCTCGCCGCTTTTCTACTTCTGGCTGCCTCTGGGGAGAAGAGAGGAGTGCCCCAGCATCTATTTCCAAAGCCCTTTGTTGCTGGGCAAGGCGATTCTCCTCCTCGAGCCGACTGGCAGCGCAGTCCTGGTGCTTGGCTGCCTCCCCTTCCACAGAGAAGGCTAAAAAAAGAAAATCCAAACCTCAAACCAACCAAAAAAAAACCCCCTTGAAACTAAACTCTGTTTCCGACTCCCCTTTGAAAAGGAAGTACTTTTCTTTCCATGTAGCTCTAACAATGACCCCCTTTGCTGCCTGTAATGTTAAACCGCTCTCCTCTGATGTCTCGTTGAGTCCCTGCAGATTTTCAGCAGTTTGATGTATATTTTAAGGTGCTCTCTGCCATCCCCTTGCCAAGGATATTTTTAAATAGCCATTATTTTGGTCGGACTTATGAAAAGCCAAGTTCTTTCTGTTGCTGGCTGTGCAAATCCTGTTCCTGAGGCTGGGCTGAAACGGCTGATGCCAGGATGCAGACAACGGTGTTTCTGGCACTGCTGGGAGGCGAAATTGCTGTTGGCAGGAGTAGCCCAGCTGTTTATTTCATCTCCGCTCATGGCAAGGGGCTAGGTGGGGAAGGGAGGGATTAATGTTTGCTACGAGGGAGAGAACACGAGGAGAAAAATTAAGTTTGAGTATTTTGGAAGCACTATAAACGGGGGGGATGACACCAAAAACAAAAAACCAAAACCATTGACATTACCTTTTCAACACACCGTTTAGCTTACACTTACCTTTGTCTTTCTAAGGACTCGTGCCTTCCTATCCTGTGAACCAGTGCAAAATTGCTTGCTACCTGTGAGGCAGCTGTTTTCCTCGCTGTGGACCAGTGGGATTATTTAAGGGCATTACTGGAACTGGGAAAGACTACCCAGCCAGTCAGACGAAGCGAATTTAAATAAGGCTGATAGCAAATTGCATTCAGATATGACAATTTTATTGGGGATACTGCAAGAAATTTATGATTACAGCTCATACAACAAGCTGAGAAGTGACAGTAAGAAACTGTGAGCAAATTGAAGACAAAAGCATGATGCGATCTGGGTGGTCATAAAGATACCGTTCATACGGTCTGTTTATAAAAAGCATCGTTACCTGTTGGACAGTATTCTGGCTACCACTGATATGATTAATTGAATTTGTTTTAAACTAGCGTAGATGGTCTCACCATGAATGGTGTCCTAGATTACATCCTGAAAATGTCAGCATCGTTGATGGCAGCTTCCATCTTCAGGATGTCTTCACGGCAGCCTTCTGGATGTGTTATTTTTCCAAGTGGTTTCAGCTAATAGCAGCGTATGAAGTGTTCTGCTGTCAGTAAAATATCAACATAGGCAGCTCTTGGCAGGTATCTGGTAATAAAAGAATCAAATACTAGTAGTTTTAAGAATCTGTGGATTAGGTTGTACCGCTGCTTTGGCAATCTAGAAAGAGTGAATATTAAAACTTCCAGTGCCTGAAAATTCAGGGCACAAAAGGACCTCAAGGGACTGAGTTAGGAGTGTTTGTGTACGTGCTGGCATGTACAATTAGTAAGAACCAAGGACCACATAAGGGTTAACCGGCACAGGCACTCATCTTTTAAGATCACAAATGTTTCTGACCAGAGGCTCTGGAAAGAAATAGTAAGGGCTGGTGGCTACGGGCTTAACAGCTCTGCTGAGCAGTGAGGACAACGTTGCCATGCACATCCCCTGATTTATCTCTCTCTTATTTTTATCAACTTCCAAAGTGAGACTGACTGCACAGGGGACTCCTGTAGCCAAGTTTCTTGTGTAGGTTGCCTGAGGAAGGAGTTAAGCAGACATCAGCTTTCTCCTATAATTAACTTGCAAGGGAAGGGCTGTTTTTCAGTCATGCTGGTTGGTACCGGCGAAGGAGACTGGTTTCCTACTGAAAGCTCAGTACTGTCAAGGAATAACTGATCACAAGAGAATCCATCTTAAAAAAAAAAAAAAGCTGGAAATAAATTAACGGGGAGGGAATGAAGATGCTGCTTTGCACCTTTCAGCTTCTAAAGAGGTTTCTCTGCCTCAGAGCTCAAGACCTGGCTCTTGTAACGACTGCAATGGCTACAGCTTGGGTGGATGGGTGGATTATTTTCCAGAAACAGAACCAAAATTGGGAGGGTGACCCAGGTGGGATCAGCACACTCACCGCTTGCTGCAGGACAGAGAGCTTCTGGTGGGATTGGGCTCCAGGCGTGGTCCCAGAGAGGTCGTGCCGATCCATACCTTGGTATCAGCTGAGGCAGATCTCTGCTCCAGGGCACTATTTAGGGGATGGTGTCAGGGCCAGTTTTCAGTCATTTGTCACCAAACTGTGCATTTCCTCCAAGTTTGGCAGCTCCTTGGTTTTGTTTCAACCCTGTACAAGATGTTTCCCTGTCCCCAAACTCTCAAGCCCTTCTCTTTTCCAGCATAATTTCCTGAACGGCCACAAGCATACTGCAGCCGCTCTTTCAGGTAATTTTGAGTTGAATTAAATTTGATTTACTATCTTGTCGAAGATGGAAAGGGGCACTTCTCTAAAGAGTGGATAGCCTTTTTTTTTTTTTTTTTTTTAAATTTCTTGGATCCTGTGTTTTGCATAGCAGCGTTTTGTGCTGTGGGCAGGGATCACGGGGTTCCCTGATAATGGCAATCAGTCCGTCGGAGGAAAACATTGGGCTAGCTTTGGTTGTAGTGTAATAGTATCACCTTTCCATCACAAGGAAATATAGTCCTATGATGTTTGACAAGGGTTTCTTGTTAGTAATAACTCGGCTGAGTGTAAACAAATCTGCATAATGCTCCATAACACAAGTCAGCTGTTTAAACACAGAACCGAAGGCATAGCAGTAGATCACCCAAATATATAGCAGGTATCATCATAATGCCATAGAACAGCTTCTCACAGAATTAAAATGATCTTTTGGGGCATTTGGCTATCTTCGGTTCTTGAAGGAAATGTTTCCCTAACTGAAATAAATTCAACTATCTGGTAACTACAGACAAATGAAGAAATTAGATTGTTCAGTCACACGTGGAAAGAAATAATACAGCCACTCTGGGAACTTTATACTGTTGAGCATGTGAAAAACTAAGGGTAGAAAATCTGATCTTGCTCCAGAAAGCAGGTGGGTGTTGCTGTGATGTTCAAAAAAGGATGCAGGTTTTTAAAGAATAGGTTTCCTGGGGGTTCCCTTCGGACCTAGCTTTTTAGTGAAACATCTCTTGGACTTACAGACTTGTCTGGTGGTGGTTGGGGAGGACTCTGCCGCACAGCGGGGTTGTTTCAACTACTCTTCTTGTTAGCACGTGAACATGTCACTGCTAGCCCAGAGACTGAGTCCTACTGCGCTCAGCCAATGGGCTCCTGAGCCTGTTTCTCCGAAATTCAGGAGACTTCTTTTGCTAGACGTCTTTCCTCCTGCTTTTCCAATATAGGTTGTTACGGACCGGTCAGACAATCTCACCAGCCCAAGATGAGATGAGTTGTTTCAGTCTTGGACTTCAGGGGAGGTTTTCCAGGCTTCAGCTGAGATCTGTGCCTCTTCCCTGAATAGCTGCTTTCCAGATGTGCTTTCTGCACTCTTCCAGCCGTGGCCTTGCCAGAATGCTTTGCTGATTTTCTGCCGTGTGTGTATCCAAACACTGAAATGAGGTCTCCCTCTCTTCCTGCAGGTTCCTGTGCAGCTGGTTATTTGCCAGGGACTCTTTGGTTTCAGTTCCTGACAAATGCGGTCCCTTGTCCTCAAAATGCAAGGCGTGCTCTTGTTCCTACACGCAGCTACTTGCGTTTGGTTGTCTTGAAAAATAACGTGTTGTTCTGTGGAGCCCAGCTTCCCGTGCTTTCCAGATTGCTCTGCATCGTTCCTGTCTGTCAAGCTCCGTACATTGCACCCAATCAATATGACATCTGAGCCTCACTTGCTGGGGAATGGAAATCATAGTAAATATTTTGTAGTCTGTGCAAAATGAGTTGGCGGTCTCAACGCAGTTGCTTTTAGGCAGGTGTTTGCATACATTCCCTCAGACCACTCTTAGATTTGGCACCTGATATTGTGCTTCCTGGCGGGCACTGCATCAGGATTTGGGGCTGGATCTTCTGTCTGGAATCCCCCCAGTAAGGCTCCCAGCCTTTCCAGCGAGGTGATGCTCATCCCGCAAAGAAACCCATAGCCCGATGGGTTCCCTGACCCCGCGGCGGGCAGCTGGGAGCACAGTACCGTGGCTGGATCAAGACACTTGGGAATGCTGCTGCCCACATGCTGGCTACGTGGGGAATTATTCCAGGAACTTCAAGCACCTTCAATTACTCCCCTGGTTAACTTTGCGATTGGATCTAAATGTATTTTACGGATTCACTTGAGGGCTTGCCAATATCTGTTGACATCAACAGGAATCTTTCCATTGACCTCAGTGAGTGCTGAATGTATTTCTATACAGCTGTATCTTATTGCAGGTTTCTTTTCACAAGGAGGGGGACAACAGCAGAATCAGGACTGTGTTCAGTGTAGTTAGGTACATTTTTTTCTGTAAATTAATGCAACATCCTCTTCCTTGAACTAGTTTTGCAGAGCTCAAGTCTGCTTTTCCAGGCAGCCCTTTACCCCAAGACATACCACTTTTTCTTTCGTTGTGTTGTGCTCACAGCAGCACCTCTAGCTTTTCGACCTTCAGGCAGGGTTAAGCACCCAGCTCCACCAAAACCAGCATCCTAGATTTTCTAAATGAAGCAATTAGACCAGGCAGGTGCATCCATCAGCCTCAGCATTGCCTCCAGCTACCCCTGGATCAGATGGGCTTGGTGGCAATCCGCGACATCTTTCAGCATGCGTGCAACCTGATTGCAGACATTGGTGCAGAAGTATTTCTCCATGAACTGGATGTTCTGGGAAATGTCTAGCAAATGAAAGTTTCGAATAAAAAAAAAGTGATGCTTGTGAATTGTCCGCTTGTGAAATGGGCTGGAAAGTAGCCTCACCCGTGAGATGGGCTAGCTGGCAAAAGAGAATAAAAATATAGAAGTTTGTGAACTTGATTTCTATCCGGCTTCAAAAGAACTTTTACTGTCTGAACATCTTATAAAACCTACTGCCTGCGCAGTAAGGTTGTTCAAATAAGGCTCATGGAGATTCAGGGAACTTCTGCTGCGCGACAGAGCAGCCAGTGAGGTATTGCTAGCAATCACACCTCAAACCGCTAGAGAAAAAGCGAGTGAGCTGAAAGCCAAAGTGGAGATCTCATTCCTTGACAAGGAAGGTGAGCCAGGACTTCAGCTCTGCGGCTGTTGCGAGGGAAGAGGCTCCACCGCCGCGGTGGTGGGCAGCAGCGAGACGGCAGCTCCGCTCTTGCGAAAGCAGAAGTGAGCACGTACAGAAATATCCTAGTTAATTCTGGCTCACCAGCCTCGGCTAACATTAGCTTTGTACCTTCTGCTTTCCTGTTCTTTCTCACTTTTTATTACTTCTAATCTGTGCAAGGACCTTCTCAGTTATCCCATGGCATCTCAGAGCACTCGGTGAAGGAGAGTACTGGAAACATTTTGGGAAATCCAGGAAGATCCGAGCAACTGTCTCCCTTATCCATACGCTTGCTGACTCCTTCACAGAATCACCATACTTTGGTGAGGCAAAACCCCTCCTTACAGAGATCATGCTGATTCTCCGTGGTTATATCCTTGCTCATCCATATGTCCTCCCTTTTCAAAAGCAACATTCAAGAACAGGTACTGAGGCAGCTTAGGATGACCGGTTACAAGCTCGGCAGGTAGTTCAATTATTTAATCTATAATTTCCTTTAGAAAGCATAAAAGACTTTGCTAACGAGAAGCAACTGATTCCAGTGACTCGACTATGGTGATTATTTTTTGGTTTATCTGTCTAGCCTCTTGTCCAGACCCTTCACACACAAGGTCCTGTCTCCAATTGTCCACCATCCAGAAGGTGGTCGTGGGAAAAATTCCCTTTGCTCCAAATATTCCTACCCCAGCAGCATGCTTTACAAGTTACATCCATGCCTAAATCCTCTTGACTTCAGTGTTTTTTGGAAACTATATTTAGAGAAACTGGTTTGAAAGCATTGACTCCATTAGGAACGCATGCTAGACATTCTCTCCCAGACTTCTTTCAATGTTTTCCTTCTGTACCGATTATGTCCGGATCCAAAGTTAATCTGTGAAATGCAAGAGCAGCTGTACGAAGACAAGACCGAAGGCTCAGCGACATTTACGCACTCTCTCTGATGTCGGCTGGTAGTGGACGCTTAATGGAAGGAGCATGAAAGCAGGCGTTACGCTGGCTCCAGCAAACCCTCCTATCAAGCTGCAGCTTAACAGCTTACTAAGCTAGAGGTTTCCCCCTGTTTTTATGTTCCCTAGATCTTTTTGTTCAGCTTACCTTCCATTCTTTTGGCTCACTGCCTTTGGAGCACGCTCACTTTTCTGGCTTCCACAACTGTCCGTGGTAGTGAAGTCCACAAAGCGCTTTGTTTTTTGGTTTTTTAATCTGCATCATTTTAAGAATGTGCATCAAACAGTGCTCTTGTACTGTCAGAAGGAGTGACGATGGTGTTCTCCACCACACACCTCCTGATTTGATGGAAAAGGTGATGGAGATCCCAAAGTCACCTCTTTTTCAGGCAGAGAAGTAACTGGCCAGACATAAACTATAACTTAAGGGGAGGGATTTCTCAAGCCGTTTCTTGGCAATGCCTTACAGTCTGTTCATCTCTTTGCTCACTGTTTGGGAATGAACTGATGTTTTTGTTGATTTGGATTATCTGTTTCCTGAGCGGTAATAACTAACGGAGGGACTATGGTGAGGTCAGTTTGGTTTTGTGCTACTGCTTATTTATCAGCACCTGGTACTCCGTTTTATTGCCAGGTCATTCAGGCCTTCTGCAGCTCTTTGTAGATAGCTCTAATTTCTGCTACTTTAATTAGTATTTTTTTTCTTTATCCTCCACAAATCGCTCCTGTATCCCTTTTCCAGATCCTTTAGGCTCTGAGAATAACACATGTCAAAGCCCAAATTGCTGTGGGATTCCACTGGGATTCCCTCTGCTGTGAAAAATAACCATTTATTCCTACCTGTCCCTTCCTATTTTCTACCAGTTTTGAATTCACTTGAGAACCTTTCTTCTAATCCCAGGAGAGATTAATTTCCTAGGGGCCCCTGGTGAGGGAGCTTTTGAGAAACCAGAGTACATGGTATCAACTAAATTGCCCCTACTTAAATATGCATTGATGCCCACAAAGAATTCCCTAGGAAGTACGATTCCAGCTACCAAAAGCATGATTTTTCATCCTAGTTTTCTAATTATCTATAATGCTATAACATAGCCTCTCCTGCTTTGCTCAGTGTTAAACTCAGTGACAAGGAGCTCAATGAACTCCCCTTTGGATTATTTTTGGTTGTGGCAGTTTTGTTTTTTTTTTCCTTTTTATTTTTTAACTGGCAACTTCCCTTTTTCTGAGGCTGACAGCCCCAGAGTTGATATCTTCTTATTCCTGGGTTATTCCTCATCTGCACTGGTATGCACTGGTAATGAGAAAAGGTAACACCTGGATGTGAAACTGCGCTTTCTAAAACACTGCGGGAGAATATTTGATGACCTACGAACACTCAAGGCATCACCTGTGGTTTAGGGGCATCATGCAAAACAAGTGCTCAGCAGACTTCATAGTCTTTCTCTTATTGTTGGAATGAGGTGCTGAGGGTTAACATCATGCCTATAGCTGCTCTGCGTGTCTGATGCTGCCAAATAATTTTTGATTTCTAGGGTTACCGACTGGTTTGCTAGAAGAGGTAAAGAAAGACTTACAGCATCAATCCTTCTCCTTTCCAGAAATGCAATCCAGCTTATTCCACCATAATTAAACCTGCCTTTGCCTGCCGAGGTGGCCTCAGGAGCTCGTGTGCTGCAGAAAGCTGTTGTCTCAGAATCTTTCTGGGTCCTGTAACCCAGGTGCCTGTTCCTTTCATATCAGTAACAGATTTACATGAGTGTACTCTGTGGCCTTGCTTTGCACAGAAAAAAATAATGGCTCTGTTTAAAAAGTGATTTTATTTTTTTTCCCAATGTCGACAAGCTATCTCAGTTTCAGAGGAGCTGAGTTCTTGAGTCTGCAAAGGGCAGGCTGGCAGACGTTTTTCTTCTAAATATTTTCAGCATTTCTTTGAAGCCACATGGTTTTGGGCTTTTCCACCCCCTCCTCATCCCTATTGTCACTTCCCCCCTCCCGCCTCCCTCCATGGAGGATGTCTTACGGTTTCAGGAGAGATACCACCAAGGGCTAGCCCAGCATGGAATTTCGGCA
>NW_009602190.1:21214-22314 GCF_000690535.1 Cariama cristata
GGGCTGGACTCAATTGGCAAGAGGCTCTGTAGCCAACCCCCTTGGACTGCATGTGTGTTTATTTAAATGTCAGTGGCCCACACAAGCTGAATACCTATTAGCTAGAGCATGCATAAAATCCCAAGCACAGCTACAGTTCATATTTATTGTTCAAAGTACAGATCCCTTTATTGTTGTCATTTCAGTACCCTTGTATTTATGGTATTATTCAGTCAGCTCTGAGAAGTTAACTAGCACTTTGCAGTGTTTCTTTACTGCGAGTGTATAATATCTGTCTATAATAAATATATAGGTAAGGGATTTAAGAAACAAAACAAAACAGCAACAGCATATTGCATGTGAAAACTTTACTAAGCAAATAAAACATTCCCCGCCAGAGCTGCGGGAAAAAAAAACCCAGCAAGCTGGTATCATCTGAAGTCAGTTAATGAGCAGTAGATGTGTACTTCCACTCTATTTTTTTTTTTTTTTAACTCTGTCTTTTATCATTCTCCAGCATTTCTATACCCCACTCTCTTTAAAGCTCCCACGCAGGCTGGAAATAAATTGATAAGGGTTGCAGCAAGGCTTTTTTGGGAAGGGCTGCTGGGAGTTGAGAACTTCAAGGCATCTGGGCTGGGTGTAAGTGCTGCTCTTCTGGTGTTTGGACTTTCTGTACCTGAATAATACTAGAAATGCCACTACCTGCAGAGCTGTGCTAGCAAACCTGCTCAGCAGCGACAGGACAGAATTGTTTTGACCTGGGAATGAAGCGAGGAGCTGTGGCAAACGGGTATGTTTTTGGCATAATCAACCTCCCAAAATGTGAAGGGTTAAACCAAGCCTAGAGAAATGAGGATGCTGTATCTCTTCTGCAGGCAGGAAGAATGCAGAGAGAAAAAGTCTTTTGCACTTGATAGTCTAGAAACCTGCCCCATTTCAGTTCTAACAGTTGGCTTGGTGAGCAAAAAAAGATACTTTCTGCTAAAAGTAAAGCTATTTCAAGTTGATTTTTAAATTTCACTGGCAACATTCACCTGTGCTCTTTCTTAGTTTGGAGCGATGATAACACATTTGATTTAAGAGAATAACAGTTTAATTAAAGGCGGGGGGGGGGGGGG
>NW_009602190.1:22328-33929 GCF_000690535.1 Cariama cristata
AAGAACTTTATATTTGGCTGGGGTTGTTCTGCTGACACGAATGGGAGTTACACCAAGCAAGATTTTGGGCTCAAGTCCAGAAAAGCAAAAATGCTTCTTTAAAACCAACTGCAAGGCTCCTATTCTGTAACAGGGGGCTGTCCTGCTTGCTCATTAAAACACATAGAAGATGGGATGTATTGGGAGTAGGGATCATTTTTGCTTGAGGTTGCTGGTTTGAATCCTGTCCAGGTTGGTAGCGACGGAAAGCTGCAAACCTCCAGTGGTTATTCAGTAACCAATGTGAAATAAGTTGGTGGTCTCGTTCCAGTTTGTGGCGGTCAGGTGTGTGCATCACAGAAACCACCACTTCACTTGGCATCCCTGCTGAAAGCCAAAGCAGACAGACCAGCGATTGAACCAGCAGAGAAGGGCACTGAATGGCCCTACAATTTTAGGATTAAGTCTTCAAGGCTGCTGCTGAGAAGGGCTGGCAAAACAGTCGGTGGAAGCCTGCTTTGCCTCATAAGGGGTTGCTGCTCGTACGAAAGGAAATGCAATACCAAAGCCCGTTGGCTTCGCATCTTGCACGAGCGCTGCCTTCGCTACTCAAAAAATTAATTTTGATGGGTAAGTTGCTTTGCAAAAACATGTATGGTGGAAAAGGTGCATGTACATACTCTGCCAAAAGTGTGCAGCTGTACTTTGTGCATTGTATAGCCGCGTATTAAAGGCTAAGGATGCGCATGCTTTCAAAGTGGTTTCCAGGTCTGACTGTACAATTTCTGTATGAGGAGAAACCTCAGGCTAGATTTTTGGACTGTGACTTGAGGGATGGTTTTGTAGACAGTCAGGCCCTTAGTGAACAGAGCCGCCAGGAACTGAGGCACCCAAAACGGATGGATGCTCCTGGGAATTCAGCTTTGAAATACATAACAGATCTTCAGAGAACTTCTTTCACGATGGCACGGGAGTCTGCCTTCCAAAATCCTCAGTCTTGTGGCAAGATCCATATGGCCGTTCATGAGAGAAATGGGTCTGCAGTGACACAGTCACATCCAAAGTATATTCCTGTACCTGTGTTGGACACAGCTCCTTCCTCTGGTCTGATGATTGCAATTCCTTTAGTTTTGCGACATTGAAAATTCTTGTTTCGCTTTTGTCATGTTAAGGATAGCCATTTCTGTTGTATTTTTGGTTGACTGTAGAGCACCAGCATCTAGGCCAAAACTGAATAGTAAATCTGTGACAGTCTCTATCAGGAAAAAGAGGATAATGACTATACCCAGGAGTTTTATCAGCCACAGCTGTTACACTGTTTGCTGGATAAACTGTTCTTTGAAATATATGACCAAAATAAACAGCCTAGCATCTGTAGCATTGTGGATAATTTAACAAGTAATCTCCCCTGAAACAGTTGTCTGGATTTACCAAAACCAAGGTGGCGAAAAGTGTTCTTGTGCTTTGGAGCTGGAGATAAGCAGTTAGGGTTTGCAAGGTTCAGAAGAAAGTATGAAACTAAGCATCGTGCTTCTCCCACTCTTCAGCCAGTCCTCCACTGCCATACTCTAATAACTCTTTCATGCCTACTTGCCTTATCCAAAATACGAGTTAGTTCACGAGCGTTGGGCTTGCAATCAGGCAAATTACTGCTTGTCCTTTGTTTGCTTTACCAGATGAGCAGAAAAAACCCCCCTCTAACGCCTTCTCTCTTCTGCTTGCTTATATAGAAGCACAGCCCAATTTTGGTCCATTACACTTCCTACTATATGATCATATTGCATCCTAGTCTCTATGGATGACCGAGAACTTGTCCTGCCCCTTGTTCCAGTACAAGGTAGAGGCTCTATTTATCATACTTGCATTTCTCAGCCAGTCCAGTAGCTTTTCTAGGGGTTATCCATATTAGCCTGCTAATGTGTGATCTTTGAGAAGTTCCCATCAGTGGAGTCTTTAACATGCAACAGGCCACCTGCTAACCTGATAGGAAGCTCCTGATAAGGATGAATCAAGATCTGTGCTCCTTGTCCCTTTGGATGGCAGAGTATCAAGGTCTAGAGTATTCAAGGGCCTGGAGCACAAGTCTGGTGGGGAGCGGCTGAGGGAGCTGGGGTTCTTTAGCCTGGAGAAGAGGAGGCTGAGGGGAGACCTGATCGCTCGCTACAACGACCTGAAAGGAGAGTGTAGCCAGGTGGGGGGCCTGGTCTCTTCTCCCCAGTAACCAATGATAGGACAAGAGGAAACAGCCTCAAGTTGAGCTAGGGGAGGTTTAAATGGGGTATTAGGAAGAATTTCTTCCCCGAAAGGGTTGTCAAGCACTGGAACAGGCTGCCCCAGGTAGTGCTGGAGTCACCATCCCTGGAGGCATTTAAAAGGCGTGTAGATGTGGCGCTTAGGGACACGGTTTAGCGGTGGACTTGGCCGTGCCAGGTTTACCATTGGACTCGATGATCTTAAAGGTCCTTTCCAACCTAAACGATGCTATGATTCTATCGCAGTGTGAACAACCTAAACCAATTCTACTGGTATGATACGGACACATCCCGTTGCAACATCATCTCTAGAGGTACCTACTGCAAACTCTACTTTTTCCAAAAGGAAAAACATACAGTGCTCATTATGCAGTCTAGGTATTATTGATCTATATCTCAACTACTTACATTCCATTTCTGGGTTGGCCTCCCTTGCCTTGCAGCTTTTTGAAACAACCCTTCAGTTTTAGTTTCCAGTCTATCCCATTCAGTCCTTTCCTTGAATCTAGTCCATGACACCATGGGGTTTCTGCTATATGCTCTTTTTCAGAATATGAAGTCTGCCTTTTTTCTTCCTTTTTTTTTGTGGAAGAAAGCTACAGGGACCTCCTGATCTTGCCTAGTGATCCTGGAAGAGAGAAGTAACTCTCCTTTCTGCACATGTTTTATAGACACGTACACAAACATTTCTAGGGCTGCAGAGGTTTTGGCTCTTCTGACCTCTTGTCATAATACATTCTAAATTTTATTTTTAACATTAATGGCTGAATACTCACGTCTTCACTTCCTATTAAAGAACATATCTGCAAATGAGAGTGCTAGATTCAAAAGTCCCACCAGTGCCAAGTAGGGTCTGAGTATAACTCTTCAGACTGTTGAGACATTCCTTTCATGATTTTGATACCATTTTCCACAAGCCCATTTTGCTATTCTGGACACTTGTGCTTTTGTTGGCACATCTTGATCCACTGTGATGCTTTTTAAGAACTCTGTGAAAGTGCTCGTAAGGAACACAAGTCTTTAAGATACAACGGGTAAGGAAGAAGCATTAGAAAAAGAAAAACCTTAAAGAGGAAAGAGAAAGATCTGAGCAATTTCCCTTTTAGATGCCTCTGTGTCTCTGCATAGAGAGTTGAACCAGTGTTACAGGAACGATCTGTAGATCAGAAAATTCAGATAAAATTCAGATAAAATTCGGATAGAAAATTCAGAAATTTTCTGGATTATTTATGTGAACACGTTCAGGTGTATTCAGCAAGAATGCTCCTTGCTATGTTTTATTTCTAATGCCCTACTCTGCTTTCTGAGCGCGCCCAGTTGACACTTCTGTTCATGTATTCCTCCTTTTCGTGCCCATCCTTTTGGCCCTTCTTTATTGGATGTGTGACAGGAAGGTTTGATCTGAAAAGCTGATATACCATGGTGATTGCTCCCCTATAAACAGGTTGAGAAAATTTGAGGTCTTTTAGTACTTTCTAGTGAGTTCAAATCCAAAACTAGCTGTGGTTTTGGTTTTGTCACAGGAAAGGGAAAACAAGACGACTGAGGTTTTGCCAAGTGCAAAACACAGTCACCCAAGCCTTTTAATAGATATAGGTATTCGGGAAATGCAGGGACTATAAATAAGAAAGCTGGGGCCCATATGATATGAGATTAAATAACCCTCAGAAAAACAAAACAGAGAAGGAAGAAATGGGGAATTTGAAAGGTCCGTGCAGTTTTGCCCCCACACATCATCTACCAGTGCTCCTTTTACTTTCAACTGCTTAAAACCGCAATCATCTTCTTTTCTGGACCTTGGTCAAAAAACGCCATGTCTGACAAAACATGATTTATTCCCCAGCAGCACGGAGCTCCTGCCCCTGGGCACTCTTGATGTACTTTGTATCCAGATTGGTCTTGGCTTCCATGCGCATACAATAAACCTCCTGCCTAATGGGGCTTTGACTGAAGTGTGCTCATCAGCATTGATGTCAAGCGGCCATCTCCAACCAGTGGACAGAACTAAGCAGGGATCATGTCAACAGGTAGTGGTACAGAAGACAACAGAGAATCTATGGTTTTACTGATCTTGTACAGCTCTGACAGGTATTTCAGTTGCCGTTTGCTTTTAACGGGACAGAGCTACAGTAGGCAGAAATTGTCAGCAACTTTATTAGTGTGTGACAGCCTGATGTTTTCCTTCTTCCATGCAATCACAAAAGTGCCTGGTGATGGTCTGGGTTTGTTTTTTTTTTTTGTTGATCCTGTACTGCCTCACTTGTATCTGCAGCTTTCCCACTAATGGGTAAGAAATCCCAGCGTATTTATCCTCATCTTGTTCTTAGGAAGGGAAACAATAATATTCGTATTTTACAGATGCAAGACCAAGGCACTAACAGGAAAAAGGCCAGATCCAATAATATATTTAGCTTTTGTTTCGTAACCTAAGTTGAAAGATGCTCTTCCCCAAGCTACAGGAGGTTGCTACCTTATTATGAAGGCAGCTATTAAGTGCTCTCCAGAGCTTAGCTTCTGGAGTGCCAAGCCCCAAAACATCTTGGTGGTATGCCGCTGGTCCTGTCAACACCAGCCTAAACTCAGATGATAGTCTAGAACCTAAACATTTCTCAGCCCTAGAAACCCTTCTCAACTCTTAACCTGGTGGCTAAGGAACTTAACATTTTGACTGCGCTCTCATCTCGTGCATCCTGCAAATCTTCCTGCTCAGTGGCCTGCCTTCAGAGAAGGAGGGATTTTATCCTGTGCCATCACGACCACAGTCCTTTAGGGAGGAGGACCCTGCCAGGCACATGAGGGAAGTGAACTTGGACCCCCCATTTCGCGGGTATGTGCTCTTAACACTTGAAAATGCTGAAAGCTCTAGGCATCTCTAAAAAAAAAGTGCCTCTAAATCAGTTTTTGAATGAGAGAGTGAGTTGTGGGTCCCAAGTGAACGGCAGAACCTCCCTGCAGGCCTTAGTGACAAGATGTATTTAAGACTTGCTCCTGTGCTCAGCATTCCCCATAGACCAGCTACAGGCAGCTGCCTCGAGAACGTGCTGAATTCAGGCCACTGGCCATTATGGATCCCATTCTGCCACAGCCTTTGCCTGTGAATCTATTTGCACACTTTCCCATAGAGTCCTGGGTCTAAGAGCCCTGGGTTCCCTTCCAGGGGCTGTAATTGTTGGCTTGGCTTTTTATTTGAGCTGTGTCCCAAAGTAGATGGATCTGCGAGAGGAAAGGCTCCAAGTGCGAGCTCTGCCAGCTGCTACTTGTCTGTAAAATCTGAAAGTTGCTTCTCCTTAAAGGCAGTTGCTGCTCCTGAAGCCAGGCATTTTCATTTGCATGAGAAAGCTGTGACTGACTGTAAGATAGTCTACGATCTTATTTTAAAAGAAAAGGATAAAAAGAAGTTTAATTGTGTTCTTGCTCTGCCTCAGTTTAGCGGCCAGCCGTTCTCTTTTGTGCTCCCCACATTTTTGGAGAGCTGGTTGACACTTATTTAGGTTGGCACAAACTAAATATAACCAAGTGCGTGTGAAAGAGCATGCACTGGGTCACAGCTTCAAGAGCAGCGGAAAGAAGCATTCTGCTTTTCATTGCAGAGCAAGGGGGTTATAGGCAAAATACAGCTATTCTGAGACAGCTCAATGAAACACACACAACCTGAACAAAAAGTAAGTATTCCATTCAAGTTGTGAATGCCTGTGAAATTTATTTTTTGCCAGCTTTTACAGTCCACAGCCTTCTCATTCAATCTTGAATAATAGCTTTGAATTGAGCTGTAAAAGCTTCCGAAGTTTGAAGTCTTTTGACAAGTTAATTTAGCTGTATGGTAAAAAGTTTCTCCCCCAGATAGAATAAAGCCATCATATCATGAATGTAGTAGTCATCCAAGGGAAAGAAAACACCATTAGGATTAGAAATGATGGGCTTTATGGAGATAGTTTGTGGTTTAGTGTAATCTACTATCAATATTTCAGTAGAAAAATATTCTACTCGTCATTCAGCTGGAAGTCAATATCTTCACTTAAAACCAACACCCAGGGGCCAGACTGCATATATTTTTTATTGAAAAAGTACCTTGTTGCTTTTTTGTCATTTTTTTTTCTTATTACATTTATTTAGATTTTAATTGTTTTTCATCCTCGATCATGCAAGATTGGGTTTTGTTTGTTTGTTTTTTTCTGGTTGAAAGAGACAGAATAGAAAAATGAATCAGTATTTTGTCTAAGGTTCCCACTATAGAGAATCACACTTTTCTCCCAGCACTTGCAATGGATGAAAATTCAAGGAAATATTTTCCTTTTTTTTAAAAATATTAAGAATCAGACAACAATCACTGGTAAACTAAGTGTACCCAACAATTATGATAGCCTCAACTTCACACAGATTCCATATTCATTTTAGACTTCTTTCTTGGTTTTGTCTAAATTTAAGCCTTAGTGTGCCACTAAAATTGACTGAACCAAAAAGACAGCTGAGGGGGAAAAGAGATTTCTTCTGTACTCTAAATTCTTCAGTTTAATCAAGAGGGACGACGACATGGTAAGAACTTTTGGACAGTGGTTTGTAATGGCTGCAGAATATTTCTTCTCTATATAATGCAGTTGAGAGCATAGCTGTTATTGCTCAATAAATAGGGAGTTTATAAAATCCAGCAAAAAATGTTCAAAACAAATTTTAGCAAGGAAATTTATTTTAAAAGTATACTTAGGATAAAATGACTGCCATAACAATCCAATGTATCTCCATTAGCAGTCTTCACATGCAAGCTTTTCTGGTAAGTTTTCTACTTTTTCAGCTTATGTCTTCCTTAGACTTACTTTTCAAACAGCAGCAACATGACTTTTCCTTACTGCCACTCGAAGAAAGCGGTTGCCCCCGCTATCCAGGCCGTGCAGGATGGCTGTTTCCAGGTGTAATTCACGGATGGAACAAGCTGGAGCTAAGCTACCTTGACATCTCTGTGGCAAACACACGGGTGTGAGTTTCCAGCTGTGTTGCATCAAATCTCCACCAAACCTCCAGCATGGGAAGTAAGCGCTGCCTGTTGTGTGGTTCTCTGATCTACCGTCACTAATTCTTATGTTCGGCGACATCGTGTTGTATTTGCTGTTACTGAAATAAAGAGTATAATTTGAGAAACCATCCATATGATGGAAGGAGTTTAAAAAAATGTAAATATAAAGAGGAGAGCAAATTTTACATTGTGACCTTTACTTTGAACTTCACTCACTTTTTTTTTTTCCCCCTCTTCCAAGTCGAGGACAGGGACTTGAGTTTGTCCAAGACAACAGCAAGAACTTGTTTCTTAGAGACTGGCTCTTAATGCTTCAGAATTTAAGCATTTTAGTCCTTGAGTGATGAAGACTTGATGAAGTGTTGGGTCTGCAGACAAGCTGGAAAAATAGCTTCTGCAGCCAAATACAGGCTTCTTCAGCCTCAACAGGCCCTCCCTTAAGTGGAGGAGAACCACCTTGTTCTTCTTTACAGCTCACATTAAGCCAGAGAGGACTGCTCTGCACAGAAGACGGATTTCGCAGCATAGCAAAAAAGAGAAGCCTCTCTCTGCAAGAGTATTGTACAAAGATACAAGGAGGAGTCCCAGCTGAAGCAAAATTCACCAGGAAAAAACAAAAAAAAAGGTATGTCAGAGGAAAACACAGGAGTGGGGCGATACAAATTTAACATTCTCTGTTCCATTACACCTGTGTCTTCAGTCTGGTTGGTTTGTTGGGGTTCTTTTTGATGGCAGAAAGGAGTAAATAAGTATGCTGTAGGAAGGATGCAGAACAGATGGGAGTGGGAGATAAAGCAAAGAAGGGTGGCTGGCGGGAGAGAAACATCAAGGGAGAGCAACGATGGCAACTAACTGATCAGGAGGCGGAAGAGAAAGCAATCACCAGGTAGAAACATGTGTCTAGGCTTGACCCTCTCTAAAGAAACAACTGGCATTGGCACTTGGAGTAGCTCTTCAGTGGTGAGGCTCGAGAGGAAGTTCCTGCTGGCTTTCTTCCTAATTTCATATTCTTTTTTGGCCACGGAGGTGGTGGGAGAGGCAGGATTAGAGTGGGAAAGCTGAGGCACCCTATTTTACTTTCACCAGATCCGTGTGACTAGAGAGGGAAATTAGCTAGAGTGTTGTGATGGCTGTTTCCTGCTTAAGAACATAAAAAAATGGAACCGTTCCTGACAAACAAGAAGTAGAGTTCAGCTAAAGATGAGGTGGAGGTAGGCGGGAAGTTCTGTAATTGCATTTTATTTAAGTCTTTATGAATTAGCTCTGCCAATTTTTTTTTTATTTTTATTTTTTACTTCAAATGGTTTCTAAGTAAATTTTTCAGCTGCAATTACAGTAAAAACAGACTACGCTATATACAGTTGGATTTAACATATAGGAAGAATACTTTTTCTTGTTAATCTCTGAACTCTAATTTACATGAACAATGACAAGGTTTAATTTTCTGTCATTATGCACAGGTTAGCCTAGACTGGATATTAATAGATACACATATTCACACCCACAACCACTAGTACTGCATCAATCAAATTCTGAAGATAAAACTTACTCCATGGCAACTTTTAGGGCACGATTTCCTTGTTTCCTCTTTTTAAACTACTTCAGCAATGCAGAAAGCATTGGAGGCAACTGATGCAGCCAGGCAAGTAGCCTCTGCAGTTTGTAGCCAAGAGAACGGGTCTTCCAGCACAACATCCAACCCTTAGTGTTGAGGGTATGGGAACAGGGGACGTGGGTGGGGGACACAGGTAGGGTACCTCTGGGCTTCGTTATGTTTAGAAGCTGCAAGGACCACTTAGGCAAAAATGTTGGTTGTAACCCACGTTGGTGACCAAACCATCTCCCAGCTGTACCAGAAATGAGGAGCCACAGGAGAGGGCGGACAGCCTACTCTGATCACCTGTCATTAGATCCACTGGGGAACTCGTAGCCTTTGCAAATACTACCTTGTCAGCTACACAGTTGGCATGAATAAACTTCTAGTCCTAAAGCACTTATACCCGTATGTCTCTTGACACTTAAAAATAATTTAGAAGATTATTTATACACACATACATACATACATGTGAGCAGACAAACTGGCCCTGAATAAAGATAGCAGAACAACCATAGGAGGAAACCTAAAACCTCACCAACCAAAGAGCAACAAACAAACAAGCCCACAAGCCAATATAGGCTAAAAAGGAAACAAAAAGAGCTTCAGCTTTATGCAGAAGCGGTGCTTCTCATGCCAGCGGTGTTCTTAGGTGCACGTTACAGAGAGAATATTCCAAAACTTCAGGCCTTCTCCAAGGCAGTCCGTGCTGCCTGTATGCTCAAGCTTAGAATAGTCAAAATGTAATGTTTTTTGTAAGTTGACAGTAATAAATTAATCTTTTAAAAATAAGGACTGGAAAGCTTTAGTTAATGGAATGCTATTGCTGATGGAACTGTCAAGAGTAATTCTGACCTCTGCCAAGACCCGAGTATGTTGTTCACAGCATGGGAAAAAAAGCAATTGTAGGGGTCAGATCAATATGGCAAGGATTTTTGGATGGGTGGCCCTTTCAAGTGGAAATGTAGTTGCTAAATGTCTCAGGGGGAAAAGAAAAAAAAAAAAAGCAGCAGTGTTTATATACCACCCTGTATATGTAAATTTTGAGGGAGGGACAAAGTCGTTAGCAATTCCCGGCAGGTCCTAGAATTTATGTAAATCCAGATGGCTGAACTACAGGAGTTCATTTTTCTTTAAGGAAAATCTGGAAGTTTAAAAACAGTTTAGCAAGAGCCAATTAATCAAAACCACCAGAAGTGTGCTGGGATGGCTGCCTATGAATAGGAACGTTATGTTTCTTATTGTCGTAGTCAAGAACGTTAAGAAACTCCTTGAAAGCTAAGTGGGAAGTCCCCATGTATTTAATGGGCTACAAGTATGGCACAGTGACTGCACTCTAGGACCCCGACTGCTACAAGAGGTGTGAAAGCAGACCACTGCACCCGCAGGGCTGGTACCTTTAGCTCCGTGCAAGCCACCTATGTGAAGTTCAAGAATCCTCTGCAAGCTGGGAGAGGAGAGGTTTGAACGTTGTGCAAATGGTCTTCACCTCAAACAGAATGGAACTGAACAGAAAAGGGGTCATCTTTCTAGGACCACCGTGGTGGCTTACCTTCAAAAAAAGGTTAACAGCCATCACAAAAAAAAGAGAGTAATAATATCTGATGCCATGGCATTGGAGACTTAGGTTTTCCTTGGCCATTGGTGATCTCTTCAGTGAAGCCTGAGATGGTTATCTAATGCATCGCAGGCAGGATGCTCCCATCAGAGCATGCCACACAGGTATTCCCCTGCTGAGCTTTCTCGCACCAGCTAATACAAATGCTGAAATATTTTGCTTCCCACGATAGAGAACGTTTGCAGCCTGACTTCTTAAGTCTCCGGCACTGTGCTAGTCAAAGGTAAAACAACAACATGCAAGTGAAACGAGAGTTGTGCCAGCCATGGGCTTGGCCAATCAAGAAACTGCAGCTGGAGAAAACTTGACAGTTCAATAAGGTAATTCTTTAGAATATAGAAAAATCAATTAACTGTTGACTGGTTGCTAGGAAAACATGGGTAGAGGTAAGTATGCTGAACAATTCCTTTTTATTTTTTTACTCTTGGTGATACAGGCAAAGATTGGCAAAGATTTTGAACTATGCTCTCCACTTTTCATTTTTTATATCTCGATTCAGCTGTTTGCTATTAAGAGCACTGTACTCAGCAGCTGTTTTTTATAGACAATACTTGATGGATAAGAAAAGGAGTGGGATCTTGGATGCAGAAAACTGACAACAAAAGTTTCATACTCTATTAAAATACTACATATCTACCACGGCTTGCATCTTCTATGGTACTTGTAGTTAATCCATCTCCATTACTATCCTGAGAATAAAAAAGTCCATTGCTTCAGATATGCCAAACTACCTAAGGAAAGAAGACAAAAGAACGCACAGCTTTTCTTGTTACAAGGGAAAGAATTAACTTCAACAGAATGCATCTTCACCTACAGTTGTTTCTCTGCTAGTTATGTCCTCCACCCTATGGTTTCCACAGCCAAATTCACCTAGGTTTGAGTTTTACTTTCTGTTACACGTCCACCTCTTTGTAGCTACAGACGAAACTCTGGAGGAAACGCTGGGCAGCAGCGGTTCAAGGAGGGACAGAGGAAAAGAGGAGTTTGCCGCACTTCCATGACTTTCCAGCAACAGCTGCCCAGCACGGCGCAGAGGTCTCTTGGCTTTACGCTGGTCCTTAAGAAGACACATGCAGTTTGTTCTCGGCCACGAGGCGCCGGGGTGAGGACCAAGTCACCAGATGGGAGGGGATGATGCCAAGCAAACGCT
>NW_009602191.1:0-1735 GCF_000690535.1 Cariama cristata
GCCCCGCACCCCGCCACCCCCGAGCGGGGGCGGGCGGTTTGGAAATGCCGCCCGGACACTTCAACGATTGCTTCCCTCTGCTGGGCGGGTGTCGCAGCTTTGCCCCGGCGGCGCAGCCCACCCTGTCGCGGCTGAAGAACGTTACCGAAAATTCCAGTGTCTGGGTTTGGGGCGCTTTTAAACCTGGCGAGCTGAGCACAAAGCGGGTTTGGAAAGTAAAGTTTGGGGGCAGGGGCATGTTTTCCTCCTGCGTTTAACAGCTTTCTCAGAGATAAGCAGTGAACTGGCCGTGAGAACCACCTTATTTGTAAAATTCGAGGTCTTGTAAATCTAAAGAGGAGGTTGAGGTTAAGTTTAAGATCTGGGAAAATAAGCGTTGCAGAAGCAGGTTTTCTGCTGGATTTTGCAAAGCTATGAGATTGGTACAGTCATATGTGAATGCCTTGTTAAACTTGGAGGAGCCGTAGGTGTTTAAGCTCTTGTAGGCTGACAGTTACGACTCAGTTTAGGGTTTGGAAATGATAACTTGGAGGCATCTTTCCTGTTATACGTGATAAGGCTGCCTGAGGTAAAGGGAAGGTAGGTCTGAAGACATTTAATGGTCTTATTCAAACTACCTGAGCAACAGGGCAGTTCAGATCAAGTTTAGGAAAATCAGATCCCAGCGGCAGTTTCCTTTGGTGACTTGAGAGGCCCTCCAAGACAGTCACATAGGAAGGGATTGATACCTTTATCCTTAATTTCCAGGCAAGTCTTGTGTTCTCTCTTACGGGGCTGCAGTTACAGGTAGGATTAGGGGGAACATGAAATACTGATGAGCACATTTCCCTCTCTGGTCTGCAGGGTACTCTGAGGTGAGGTCAAGGCTGAATCTGAATGTCTTACTCTTACTTTTCAGGAATTCTAGGTTGTCTTGAGCTTTCTTGAAGACTAAATGTAACACAAGGAGTTAGGAAAGTAAGGTTTACAGAGGTATCTTTCCTGCGTGTTCTGAAAGTTGCATGAGATTATTTGGGGACTGGTTTTATGAATCTAAATTACTTATTCTTAATTTTGGGGTAGGAATAGTGTTGCTGTGCTTTTGTGAAGGCTATAGGAGAGTATGAGAGAACAAGGCTACAGGATCAGGTTTATGTTGTGTTCTTGCAAGATCTCCTCAAAGATGAGTAAGAGCTAGTACGAAGTGAAAGTTTCACCCTGAAGTTTTGGACAGCCCCCCTGAAAGTTAGGGTCAAGGTTTGTTTTCTGGTGGCCGTACAAGTCAATACCAAGCTGAAGTGAGGAGAAGCTAATGTGATATTCTTAATTTTGGGGTAGCTTAAGCAGCACTTTGCCTTATCTGTTTAAGGGCTCATGTTTGGTTAAGGACTAGAAAGCAGTGCTATACACTTCAAAGCCCACACAGGGCTGGTACTCATAGATATGAATGCCTTATACTTCAAAGCAGCCATGAATTTCTGGGGTTTGGTCAGGGGTAGTGTTAAGGTTTGGAAATCTGCAGAAGCAGGTTATTTGCAGGTTACTTCAGACTTTCAATGGTTTCTTAGATGAAGCCTGATGCAGTTAGCCTGGGGTTGGTAGTTACGGATTTAAAGAGCTTAATTTTTCGGGCAGCAGGTGGTGCTTGGTCTACATGATCATTTTAGTAGCCATTCGCCACTGAACAGCTTGCTATGACGTAGCATTCGGTAGCGGGTGCTACATGCTGCCCATTTTTCACTGAGGGCTTTCAGCA
>NW_009602191.1:1766-8880 GCF_000690535.1 Cariama cristata
ATTATAGGCATGTGCTATGAGATCATTGTTTGCACAAATCACCAGGAGAACCAGGATTAATCGGAGGAGGGAGCGTGTATGTGGTTGCATTTTAAGCAAATCATGATCAGGATGATTATGATCAGGAATATCAGAAATAAAGGGAGAAAACTCCTCTCCCCACCTCATGCAGTCAGGAAGCCAGCTGACACATCCATGCCTGAACCTCTCTCTGAAAAACAGGAAAGAGAATGCAAATCCAGAAAACACACACACGCATATCAACAGGTGCTGGTGATTTCCAGGCTTCCGTGGACATCCGTGAGGTGGAGGCCCCAAGGAAAGTGCCAAGTACAGTGGTCTTCAGCTCATCTCACCTGGCCACAGCATTCTGAGATGGGGCTTTGTCCTCAGTGTTCTCCTTTCCATGGCCATGAGCTCTGCTACGATAATGTTTTCAGACTTACACAAGTGGCTTGGGAGCCTACGTCCCATTTTCAAAGGTGACATGATTAACCAGAAGGCCAAGGATGTGCTCCTGCAGCAGCCTGCTGTGGGGGCAAGGCAGCCGGAGCAGTCCCCAGCTGGGCGCGGGCCGGGAAGCCGGGGTAATGCGGTGGTCCCCTCCTCCCAGCCCTGCCAAAGAAATGATGCTCAGCAGGGCCATGCACAGCTACCGGCACTGGCACGGACAGCAGAGCACAGCTGCAGCCAGACAAGACGAATTAGGATACAAAAATCACAAAAGAACTAGCTACTGCTTTACTGTCCAAATATACCATGAAAATAGATAGGTTATGAGGGTTTCTTTGTTTTACCTAGAAATGCTGTCTCTCCATTCCGAAGATTTTGATCTCAGATCAACCAGCACAGCCAGCTCGGGGGAGAGGGATACTTCTTTGGCTTGTCTTATATAGCATGTAAAGGCACCCATAGATAAATGCTAACAGTAAGGGATGGAGAATTGCACATTGCTCGGAAATCAAAAAAGCCATCAATCTTTTTTTTTTTGCCCACTATACCCTGAAAAAAAAAGGCGGTGGTGTCGTAGGTATGTAGTCCCCTGACAGCTGTTGACAAGGCAAAAGCATGTACCTAGCTCCGCCGGAGCCGCTGGCAATGCCCCATCTCCTCTGACCCAGAGCCCTGAGGGGACATCCAGGCACCTCAGCAGGTGACCAGAGGATGTGACTTTCGAGACCCAGGTGCGACCAAATCCTCTAGTACAAGGAAGGAGCTGTGTCTACAAGGCTCTGACACACCTACAATAATACAGCACGCTTAGAAAAGAGAAAGATTTTCTCTGAAATCGCATCCGTTGGTGGTTGCCACGTTCTGTGCCGGTCCCTGTTAGTGGAACAGATCCCCACGGGTGCTGACAGCTGTGACGCCGGCAAACGTCGCAGGGTATGGCAGCTGCCAAGCAGTTGTGTGTGTGCTTGTGCATATGAAGTTAACAAATATGAACCCATTCAAAATGTTGAGAAGTTTTAAATCTGAATTCCTATTTAAAGTATGCCCCTATTAATTGGGAGTATATTTTATTTTCTGAAAGTACTAATACTACCTTGACAGAACATAACTTAACCTTGATACTTGGAAGAACACTTACAGGTTCCAGATATTGACAGAGCTTTTGAAAAACTTTTAAAATTAAATTATTTTCATTTAGATGCCAACAAGTTTTTTTTAATTCGCAGTTCCCGTACCAATTTGGCATTTTCCCGTTATGTGGTATTTTCAATGCTGACACGTGGTGGTGCTGCAGTTAATAGGTTCATATTTTTCTGCCACTGTTTCTCTTCTGTGGCTGGTTTGTTCCTCTCCTTCATTTGCTGACACTGCTCGGGCCGTCAAAGCCCCTGAGAAAAAACTTTATTCACATTCCTGAGGAATCATGATCCATCTTTCAGCAGTTCTTAAGTTAATACTAACTGGTATACTACTACTACTATTACTACTACTACTACTATATGCCTTTATGGTACACATTTCTTACAAAATGTATAAGCATCATTCTAGTGAAACAGTGCAAATACAGGCATAGTCCAGTAATTATAAGCATCAACACAGGGGAGAGGCTCCGAAAGGGATCTTGAGAGGTCATGGAGCCCATCTTCTTCATGCAGGAGCAAGGATAGCTGGAGATCTGCCCAACCTTTTCTTGAATACCAGTGTAGGCTTTATGGGAATACCTCAAATGCTTTTATGTGTTTTGCATACACAAAACTCTCCCACATGGGATCTATGCCTAAGTAAAGACGAGCGGTGAGGCACATGGGGTTTGGGTGTTCTAGTCTGGCAGGCAAGAAATAGTCATATCTGCCAGTGGGCAATGGAACAGAGATTTTGGCTTGCCCCAGCATTTCTGTGGGGCTTATCTGTAATTTCACAGGTGCTGGAGGACCCATAGGAGACAAGAGAAGCTGTGTGGACATCCTGCTCCACTGCTTTGCTCTGAGAGTCTCCAGGTCCTCCTCCCGACACCCCAGAAACTTGGCATGTCCCCCTGGCTTTCTACCACAAGAGCCCTTAAAGATGCTCATAGCATTAAAGCAGAGACTGCAGGTGATCCTGGAGTGATCAGCAGCAAGGTTTTGCTGTGGCGAAGGAGGTACGTTCCTGCGTGGGAGGCCGGCAATGCTGTGATGAGAAGTTGTCTCTGTGTCCCCACTCTCGCTGGCTCAGCCCTCCACCTTCGCACAGCAACAGCCTCTGTTTCAGGCAGGAAATCACCTGTGGGGACAAACGTTCTTAATTATTAGGACAAAGATTACTTGTTTAAGTGCAGTTTCTTAGTATTAATACAAAAAATAATCAAGATATGTTGTTGTAATTAAATTGAATCTGTTCTTTCCTCCCCAAAGATTTCCCTTTAAATCTAATTTATCATTTGGTTGGTTAATTAGTATTAAAGACCCAAAGATGCGGCGGTTAACACATGATAAGCATGAACTAGAGCACGACTGCTGTTACAGGCTCCTGGGAAGCGGTCAGGTTACAGGTTCCGAAAAACAATGCTCTAGCTGACAAAATGCAGTGAACATACACATATCAAAGAAATAAGGTTAAGAAGCACAGTGAATGTGCAAAAAAAAACGGAGACACTAAGCTGATGTGGAAATATGTTCTGACTTGGTGGTACTGTGTGGTGAAAGCCTCGAAACATATGGGAGGATCAATTTTGGTTTTGGACACATGTTTTAATGCTTTTTAACATGCAAACTTCATATTTCATTGGTCTTGGTAGATACAAGTGAGCTGCTTATCACATCCTGCTGCTTCGCAGAGGCTGATTTTATATGTGTGGACTTTGGAGTTGGGACAGACGGAGGGAATTATGCGCAGGCAGGAAAAAAAGAGATGCCCATCATCAGATTGTGAATGGGAGAAATTAGAACATATACCACTTACTCCAGCTCTTTAAAAAAAAAAAAAAAAAAAGAGACTGGAAGTTCCCTGCATTGTTTGAACAGAATATTACTTTTTTCCAGAAGGAAAATATGTTTGCTTGCTTGCTTGTTTTTTCTTGGTTTATTTTTATTGTAGCTGTAATTCCCTCTTTCTGTTAATATCTGAAGACTGGATATGTTTTCTAATAGAAGAATTTTTGTTTAACCTTTGCCTGTGGAATAAAGTATCTTTTCCTTTGCACCCTGAGGTCTGTCCTTTTTACCAAAGGATTGTATTACATATGATTTTCCCCTGGAAATTAGAAAGCAACCCTGCCTCTTCTGGGAAGTGAGAGAGTAAAACCTAGTCTGTCTGACAGGTTTTGCTGAACTCTTCTTCAGAATTGTGCTCTGGTTTATTTTAAATCAGCTTTAAAGTCAATGTCAAACGTTGCTTGAGGTGTCTTATTTCAGTCCACAATATACCTAGTAACTTATAAATCATCAATTTCCAGATGCATATTTACAGATGCAGTTGTATATCCCGTTGTTACTGCTCAAACTCCCTTACCATGGAATGAGAAAACTCCAGGAGGATTTTGCCACCATTCTCTAACAATCTGTTTCCAGAACTAATTCCGGTACTTTTGTCAGGAAGAAGTGGGGTTTTTAACTATACTTTCTACTTTTATTCACAGAGAGACATGTACATGTTAAGCACAGATGCATAAGCATTTATTTCCTCTTTTTGTGAGTGTCCCATTTAGTCTTGTCAGAAGATTTGATTTAGACACCCCCTCTTTTCAGGATGGTTTTCGTCTGCCAGGGTTGGATGCAAGCTGGACCTTGCAAAGGGAACCGAGGCCACAAATCTCATGAAGAAAAATGAGCAATAGTTCTTTGTACACCACATACCCTGTGCATACCTATCTTATCCCAAAACAAGTGATTCAGCAGACAATAAAAGCAGATGTTGCCAGGATCTTGCTCAGCCAGAGTCCTGAGATGCCCAAGGTGCTTCTGCATCTTCCTGGTGCTGGTACTCTCTGGCAGGACCTCTGTCTTGGTCAGGGATGCTCTGGAGAGAGCTTGCACCTCTGCCTAGGTTTGGGTGCAGGCAGATTTTGTGTTTATCTTGTTTTGTATACATTACTACTCATATCACAATATTTGGGAAGAAAGCAAAGATTGCATGAATCTAGATTTGAGAAGGTGAAAACTGTATTAAAAATAGAATTTTATTAGAAAAAAAGTTTAGATAGCAAAAGAAAAGTGATTCATTCCCTTTTGAATGAGACATTCATGACAAAAGGAATGTTCCATTGCGAATGGAGAAAAACTTGCCTTAAACTGCCGCTTAGTAAAAGTATAAAACATATGCACTCAGGTTTAAATGAAGATGAAGAACAGAGAGTCTGTGAAGGACCTTAGACCGAACCTCACTGTAAGATTATATATACAAATAACTTTAGTATTATTGCGGTGCAAGGCTTCCTGCAGGATTACAAGAAAACTGGTGTTGGTACCAAGGTAATTCACAAAGCAGAAACCGACAGTGAAGAGCTAAACCTTCCTTCAATATTTAAAGGGGGTCTATAAGAAAGATGGGGACAAACTTTTTAGCAGGGCTGTTGCAATAGGATAAGGGGCAATGGTTTTAAACTAAAAGAGGGTAGATTCAGACTAGATATAAGGAAGACATTTTTTACAATGAGGGTGGTGAAACACTAGAACAGGTTGCCCAGAGAGGTGGTAGATGCCCCATCCCTGGAAACATTCAAGGTCAGGTTGGACGGGGCTCTGAGCAACCTGATCTAGTTGAAGATGTCCCTGCTCATTGTAGGGGGGGTTGGACTAGATGGCCTTTAAAGGTGCCTTCCAACCCAAACTATTCTATGAATCTATGATTATTCCAGGACAGATGATCTAATATATAGACTGTATATAGGAGACAGTGGGAAGTGGATAATGCCATTCACAGCCAAAATGAACACTCCTCAAGGAAGCTTTGCTGGCTGGCAAACGGTGGACATAGCGGCATGATCCTCTCAGGAAGAGCAGCTATAGCCAAACGCTCCTTCTCAGACCTCCTGCACGACCGGGCACTGTGGCCCAAACCCAGCACCTATGTCTCTCTATGTTGGACCCCCCCCGCCAGAGCACAACCTTTAGGATTCCACTTAATTCGAAGATTTCCACAAAAGATGTAAAAAAACCACTGTAGGAGACACTGTCTTACTGGACACGTAACAAACACCTTGTCTTGCTGGAGCAGCTCTGGTAGCTGCTGACTGCAGTGGGAGCAGCTGCCTGGCACTCCCACACTGACCCTGGCTGTGATTGCAGGTCTACCCTCTTTACTCCTGCAAAAAAAATAGGTGTGGGATATAATGCCTTTTCCTCCTTTTGTTGTTGCTGTTGTTTATTGGTTTTTTTAAAGGTGTAAGGTTTTTTTAATGTAATTTCTCGCCTAGCGCCATGATTCATACAAACGGTTCTCAGCAGCCTTGGTGCATACCAGTGACAGAGTGGGTTTTCATAAATTACTGCACGTAAATACATATAAATGCCTTTTTAAATTGTCCTGGTCTTCAAGACTTGACTATTATTGCCTCATAGAGAATACAGTGCTCCCAACCAGGGCTGGAAATAAAGTGATTGATTGAAGCACGTATGGCTCAGCATACGGTGTTTGCCTCCTCCAGGCTGTGGTGAGGTACTGCCAAGGCAGATGGGTGAATCTCCGCAGTGGATTAGTACCTTAACTGCAGCGCCATTATTTTTCCCACTTAAACTTTTCTTGATGACCTTCTGCTGTTGCCTTATCTGTATACCTGTAACTTCAAATCTGACTTCCCAAGGCAAGTGATTTTACAACTTCAGCAACTAACAGCCTGTGAGACACGCAGTTTTCATCAAACAGCGAAAGAGCCCCAGTGACAGGAAGATTTCTGGAGGGCACAGAAACTTTCCCTGACGTACTTAAACACAAAAAGTGTGATGAGCTGGCAAGGTCATGACAGAGGGACCTATTTGTATATCTCATTTTATGTCTTGTTCCCAGGAGGTGCTTGGCTGTGGTCACGGGTGGAAGGAGGTCTGGGTGGCCATGGACAGGCAGGTGCACCTCGTGCTAAGAGCTCTCCAGCCTTTCAAAAAGTGTAGCTTTTATTAAAGCATAGTCTGGATGCTGCTGCTGAGCAGTCAGGAGGTTTTGACAGAAAACTTTCGTTCTGGAAGTTGTTTTGTTTGATTATTTTCTGTTTAGATCTCATTTGCAGGCTGCTAAAGCGCACAAAGGGATTGTGGCCAGATGCTTTCTTTGTGCTTTGTGCTCTGGCTGAACCTTGTAAACAAGCTATAACCCTCAAAGTAAATTTTGGTTTGCCTATCCTGGGCCTCCTTTCTGTTTTTTTTTGTTTTTTTTTTTTTTTTTTCCCCCTCCAGCTGCTCAGGACCTGAAGCTGTTGCTTGTTGAAACAAAAATTTATACTTTTCCCCTGTACCCATATTTCTTCCATTTTTTAGGAGAAAAAAACTTGCAATTACTTTCTAGTTTAAATTTTGGTTGCTTGGTTGTTTTTTTTTTAAACTGTAGATTGAAAAAACAGTGCTGCAAATGCCCAGACCTTTTAGGATATGCACCTTTTTCTGTAGTAAAGCACCACGATGACTGGGCTGGTTCAGCTTGTTGCTCCGACGTAAGGGTACCTGGTCCCTCACCTTGTACTGGCTGGCTGCTG
>NW_009602191.1:8899-19384 GCF_000690535.1 Cariama cristata
TTTGTGAAAGGTCACACTCCAAGGAGAAGAGAGTCTGGAAACAGCTTCCTCTCCTGCCGGAGGTGTTCGCTTTCTCTGCTTTAAAACCATACACCATCAGGGTAGATGCTACCTTGATGGTTTTTCTCCTCTCAAAATTTAATTTATTATAGCTTAAAAATAAAAAGTTCAGCCTTGTACCTGTGCTATACTTGAAGCATATGCAGTATTTCTCCCAAGCAAAATGAGACAGCAGTGAGCCATGGCCGAGGGAACAGTGTATGAGAAGAAAACATGTTTTGATCAAAACGTCCTTGCATACTTTTGGCAGTGAACTACAGCTGCCATTGGGACATGCTCAGGAACAGCTGAGGCTGCCTTACGTCCAGTCAACAGCCACACAACATAGCAACACCCAAGGTGTTTCACGTAGAGGATAACTTGGGTCACAGAAGCACTTTGTCCACCACCTTGGGGTCACCTTCCAGGTGATCTGTTCGTCGGGCCCGTGCCCGGGCCACTGTGAGGGGACTGCTGCTGGCACTGGCCCCTGCACCTCTCCTTGCCACAGCTGCCCCATTCTCCCCCGGAAAGCATGGCCAGGGGGCGGTTTAGCTTCCTCGTCCAAAAGAAATGTGTGCTCATTGCCCAGGAGCTGGGCTGGCAAAGCCACCAGATCCCTTGTGACAGCCGCGGGCCGCCCGGGACCAAGCGCCTGGCAACGCCTTTGTGACAGCGGCGGGCTGCCAGGCACCAGTGCCTGGCAATGCCCTGCCGGTGCTGAATGGGAGGAAGAGGTGGTGTGCAGGGAACACCCCGTGCCGCCGGCGCAGAGGGGCCGAGGCAGGTGCCACCCCCAGCACCGTCGCACACCCTGCTTCAGGCAGCTCTGCGATCAGGAGGCCGCTCTCGGAAATGCTCACTGAAGTGAATCGGCAGCCCTTGCATTTACTGATCCCCCTTGCGTGGCAAAATCCGCAGTGGTGGGCGTTGGGTGAATCACGGGTCTGGGACTGCTTTGGGGTGTATACGCTCTGTGCCTGCTCTCAGCTCCTCTGGCTCTTCACCCGTGATCTTACAGCCTGCCCTTTCCATTGCCTCATGCAGCTGTGGAAAACAGAAGCCTTTCCTCCTGAGGACTGTGGTCTTCTGTCATCCAAAAATACACATCTCATCACACATCACTTGTGCCACTATTGCTGCTGCCCATCCAGGCCCTTCTAGAGAGGCTCCGCTTGCCCAGTCCCTGCTTCTGCTGCTTGATATTCTTAACCAGAGAGACTTGCTGGAAACAGGCAGTCCTGTGAACAGTTTCCTATGGACTTGCTTGGATGCATTTGTGTCTGCTGAGCTGCAAGCTCCATTTAAAGCAATTTTCCACAAACAGGGCATTCAGAATGTCCCTCTCCGGGGTGGGCTCTCACTCCGCCACATCTCTCTTTGGGGTCCTTAATAGGCCTCTCCCCTTTCCTGTGAAATACGTGGGAACTTAATTTTCTGCCCTGTCTTCTAAATGGGGCAGAAATAAGCCAGAGGCTCAACAGCAGCTCGGGAAGGAGGGGAACAAGGTGATGATGAGTGCAGACCCTGGTTTCCTCAGGAAACCAACCCAGAAACAGGATGAAAGCATATATAGAAAGAGGCTTACAGTTTTATCTCTTTTATGATAAAGTAGTGCCATGGAAAGTAGCTGGGTACAGGGAAAGATTCTTTTCAGGACATTAAGTTTCCTGCAGTGTTCAAGCAGGGACAATGCATTTCTTAGCTGGGTGAAAGGACTATTTCAAAAGGCCTTTCCTCCCCGCTAAAGCCTCTCAGCCCCTCCTATGTTTCTGAGATTGCATCTGGAAGGAAACAAAAGATGCAAACACCAGACCCAGTGTGTTAACTGAAAAAGATATTTTTTCAGTCAAGCAGATGGCGAATAGAAACCTACCATAGAAACCGGCTTACGCAACTCTTCACAACCCGTGTGTGCCTGGTAAATATAAACTGCCAGATAGAACAGTGAGATAGAGCTAGGCAAAACAGCCTGTGCTATTAAAACAGTGAAGTAAGGAGCATACAGTAATTTATAATGAACTTGCGAAGGGTACGTAAAAATACAAAGGCGGTGATGTAATCCAAGTGTTACTTCAAAACCCTACAGTTACGGTTTCTGTTCATTTGTATGGGCCACCAAACCCTGCAAATCAACAACAGTGAGAGGAATAAACCCGCAGTGGAAGCAGGAGTCAGCCAGAGGTAAGGGCTGCCGGGATCTGCGCAGGCTGCGGCTGGGCCTCAGGCACGGAAAGTAGGAGCAAGCCAGCCACAACCCGGCTCCGCTCTGCTCCTGGGCGGCGGGAAAAGCTGTAGGAGAAAAGCAGAGGAGGCAAAGCTATGGGGGAAGAAGAAGAAAGCGAGGCTGCAGAGAGCAGGAGGCAAATGCCCGCTGTGCAGACGTGGTTGCTGTGTGCCGCGGCGCTGTGCCGAGATCAACTCGCAGCCGGGCTTTTGGAGCTCGCTGTGACACGAGGGCCCAGGCCGACATCGGATGGCATCAAGAGCCAAGGGCACGGCACAGCCACCGCGGCCTGTCCCGACTCCTTCCAGCAGGATGGTCAGGAGATAAGTGAGGATGAGGGCAGGTGAAGGAGAAGAGGCAGCTGAAAGATTTGTGCATTTTGTATGTTACAACATCTTACAAGTTAATTATGTGAATTAAATGTTTACCACGAGGACCTGAATTGTAAGACAGGATTTAATGTTTGATAGCAGACAAGTTCAGCTAGGATATTCAATGTGGTACATTGGCTACCTTCTATCTATTCAGGCTTCATCTAAAGATTGTGGATACTGGCTCACCTGGATCAGCCTTCTCAGTTATTATGGGTAGCAAAATACACACAAAGTTTTAATTTTCCTGAAGTGTTTAGAGGGTGTTTTCTATTGCTAGGATAACAGGATCCAGTCTGGCAAAGACTGGCATTTGAGCTTTACATACTGTGAACAAACCTGCTAATTTTACTGCTGGTTTCTTAACTCTCACTTTTTTTCCCCTAGATTAAAAAACTTCTATTTAAAACAGTCACTTGAGTCTCTCACATGGGTTGCCTATACTGACAGCAGCTCTCCCGTGTCTGTGTCCTTCCTTACAGAATTGTATTTTTGATTGACTTTCATACAGAAGAAGCTCCCAGAGGAACTCATTGAACCATATGGGTCCTATCTTTTGACATAACAATTATTGCCTGATAATAACACAATAGCAATACCAGCATGTTTGGGAATCAACAGTGAAATACTAATGAATGTTAATGCATTGTTTTAATTTACTACATTTGTTTTGTTGATGTACTTATTAACCTTCTGGTCTGTGGTTAATAAGGCATTCTATTTTAAGGTATCGTTATCTGGGGGAAGAAGAGAAAAACAAGACTGAAGAAGTTAGACAGTTTGTTCTTCGTTTCATTCACATTTTGCTTAGTAATTGACAGCAGATTTTAACCACTATCCCACAGACTGAAGGGACATTGATGTTATTTTAATAACACAGTGACAGAGGGATGGTTTTAAAAAGAGAATGCACAGCTTATTTTAGCTGTATAAAAGGACATTATGGCCAGGAAATGCCAGGCATTGCACAAGGCAGCCCAAAGAGCTATCCTGGTCACACAAGCTCCAGGCTGTGCTGGGCGTGCACCCAACAAAGCCGGTGGCCACGATGGCCAGACTGCAGGCCGAGAGCCAGTGACAAGTGGAGCACAAGGATGTTTTGTAGTGGACAGACGATTACTTCCCATGGGGGAAGGTTTCTTCCTCCCTGCTTTAAATGACTCCCTCCCAATTCTGCCCTTTCATTGTCATGCTTTCTAGCTCCTGTGCCCATAGTGACGTGTGGCCCGTTGGTGTCTGCTTGGCTTGGTTCAAGCCATTTATCTGCGCTCGTCATGGGATTTGGGGGTGCTGAGGAGAGGACACAGGGATTTCATTGTGAAAAAAAATAGCTTTAATTGACCCTCCTCTCATCCACCTTTCTGAAATCTTTTCCACTCTGGATGAGATTTACAGATGTATCTAAGGGATATATTTAAGAGTACAACTTTCACTGAGAAGTAGTGAGATTGATGTTTCTAAAACCTTCTGGTCTATTTGAAAGTTTCCCTCTCAGTGAATTCTGTTGCCATGCTACAGAAAGCAACATCCGTCATCTACATTAGCAACAAAAATGCCCTCAAAAACTAGAAAGATGGAGCCCAGAAGTGTAATTTTCCAAGCTTGGACAGCGTGTACCTGCTAGAGTCCCTACTCCACCTTAACAACCTTGATCAGCCCCACCTGTGACCCCACACACCCCTGCTTGGGGCCCTATTTAAGGGCAGCCAGAGACCACTACTCCCTTCCTTGGTGAGGCTGTAGGGTGCTGCTCTCCAGCTCTGATGCTTTTCTGCTTTTGTGCTGGCCAAGACCTTCCCTGACAGAAAAGTTGTATCTCTCCAACGCTTTGGAAAGAAAATGTAAGGTAGAGAATGGTTTTACAATTTGTTTTCCTAAATTAATCCTCTTTCTTCATGGGTATGAAGCTTGCACTCTGGGCCTGGAATTGCATACTTATGCTGTGGGTTTTTTTAAGTGCTAAAGCATAATTGAATTGTATTATAATTTGGATGTCTAACACCCTTGAATTAACTTGGAGACTTCTCTTCTAAGCCTTCACTGTAATTCCATCAGTGAGCTGCTTAACAATAGCATTTGGTGGTTGGCTCTCAGGTGTAAGTAGTCTCTGTTGTTCCCAGAAGAATATTATGTTTTTATTTGCCATTAAGATTTCTTTTAAAAGTTCTTGTTTTAAAGAAAGGAAAAATTCCTTGCATGTAGATTGAGGGGCCTGGATTTTATAGCACTGTTTATAAAAGCATGTATGTGTACAGAGCAGAACCTGCCATTTCCAGCATCTTCCTCGTATAGTAGAGCAGCTGAAGGAAGGGGAAGAAAATAAACAATAAAGGTAGGAGGGCATTTCAGTTCATTTAATCTCTAAGCTGTTTCAGCCATATTTTCAGGCACTAAATATTCTCTTGTCTGAATTGGGAAAAATATATTCCTGATAAGTCAGATCACTCTGAAAGAAGATGTTTCTCCTTTCCTGAGGTCTGTATTTGCGTTTTCTCTTTAGTGACTGTGACTGCATTACCCCTACTCAAGCAACTCTCTGGGCAGGATCTGTGTTCCTGTCTTAGGCTTGGGAGCTCTCCCTGAAAGGCTTTCTTTGAGTAATAGCCCCAAATTCTTCGAGACTGCAAAATTCTGGGACAAGAACATGCATTTGATATTAATACATGGGCTAAATACATGTGCCTTGGGAACAGCAGAGCTCACCAGTCTTTTAGTGACTGGATGCATATGAAGGCTTGTTATTTCTGTTATTTCTTTCTGTTCACAAATGCCAGCAAAAAGAATGAACAAGCCAGAACAGAACTACTTTATTCATTACACTTAATTCATTACATTGGACTCTCCTTTTGTATTATCCCTTCTCACTACTTTTTCCTCTGAGGCAGCTGTTTATTATATACCCTGCTGGTGCAATTAATGAGAAAAACAAGGTCCACTTGTGCTGACTAATGCAGAAACCCCACAACTTTCCAATGGTCACAGTGGGAAGGAAAGATATCTGTGTGCTTTGTCTCTTGGAGCACTGATAGCTGCAGCCTGAAAGTGTTGGCATTTGCTCTGTGCTAAGGAAATACATCCCTAATCTACACAGGTTGCCTACAAAAAGCAGTTGTACTGTCGAGTTACCATTCATATTAAAAATACAACCACTTTTCAAAAAATTTCAGACCTAACACGTAATAGAACATAACTCTAAAATATTTAAGATCCTATTGTATGCCATAAAATAATTCCTCTAAAAGGAAATATACAAATATTTGTTTTGAAGTTTTCTCCTTTGAACCTTTTAGGTATATGTATTATACAACTACCACCTGACTTGAGGCATGCACACAGTATGTTGCTTTTTCTTCAAAACCTTTGATTTCTTGGAAACTATATTGATCCATGGTAGAAAAACATGTACAATTCAGTATGGTTTTCTTGTAATTCCTTATTCATTTCTACCCAGATTCTAGTGCCTGTCTCCTACAAAGCAAGCTTGGTACAGCACATTGAGGACAGGCTGATACAGCATTCTTTTATCACGGTTCAAAGTATCCCTCAGGTTTTTGAAGATCTGACCCGAATCAAACAACCGCAATGCAGTGATATTATTGATTTACTGTATGATACACCAGGCTGAGTAGAGAAACATTTTAACTGTCACTTCAAAGAAACCAAAATGTACTCTTTCAAAGTTCTGCTCTATAGGAAGGATGCTGAAGACATGGCGGTTCTGGCTACTGTGAACCTGGAATTCAAGTGAAATCTCATAGGGCATGGAGTTATGTGAATAAGAACCAAAAGGAGCTTGTGCAGATCCTTGTGAATTGGAAGGTTAAAGATAATGTTAGGAACATGACAAATGAGTGGAGAGAGGGCTATTTATGAAGTGGGAAGGAAGATGAAAGAACTGACTTTGTCTTGTCTTTAAGATAAGACTAGATCATCTATTTCACATGATATTATTTCTCTTAACAGTGCTTAGAAAATAGACAAATGTGCCAGTAGTCCTCAGATAATGCTAGAAATGTAGCCTCATGTCTATTTTTTGGAGCTCTTAATTTTTGCTGTTATCAGGACTGAAATGCACAGGTTCCTTAACTGTGCTCTCTTGTGCTCAGAACTTATTTGTTCTCTGTTTAAATGTTTGATAAAGATTTGTCAGTCTTGGATAACTTTGAATACAATGAGGTTATTGTGTGGATTTCAGGTTCATCCCACTGCAAGGGAAAGACATCTCTGCTAAGATCAAAGCTTAATTTTTTTACATTGTCTTTGAAGTCTGGAAGAAAGTGAGTGGTTCTGAAGACTGGGAGAGAGGTCTGCTCTCCAGTAGCTCCTCTGCATGTTTGTTGCTCAGTAGTTTGACTCCCTGCACACTCTCTCTGAGAAAACTGGTGTAGGAAAGACTTGCTAACTTGCTTGGTCCTGCTGTGTAATAGTGCTCAAGCCACTCAACTCTTTCTTACTTCTCTCACTTGGAAGAAAAAGTTTCCCTGATCTGAGTGTAGCTCTAGGTACAAGACAACTGATGTTTGTGAATACCAGTAAAAGCTTTTATAGCTCCACTAACTGAAAAGGATTTGTGCAGACTTAAACTTCCAATAACAGTGGCCTGGTGATCATATTGAGCTTGGGAGGTAACAAAGTGTTATAAAACACTGACCAATATAACCAGCATGTATTATAGGCTGGAATCATTAGAAGGAAAAAAGTCTAGTCAAAACAACTTCAGGACTGTTATTTCCAAACAGACTGATAAGGCTCTTGCCCATCAGAAAGGGATGTGACAGCATACAGAAGTATTTTGTCATTCACATCTAGAAAAAGAAAAATGTGTTGTTTCAGTCCTGTGACAACTCTTCATCATTGCTGTATATTAAGAACAAATGTCATCCTTTTCACAGCTCTCTGGAACAACCAAATAAACTGAGTCTATTTATAGTCTCCTGAAGAACACAGGCACTGGTATTTAAAGTGCAGTTGGTGATTCATGGAAAACTGATAAACATTAATTTCAAGAACAATGGCACTGAGCGCTAGCATTGTGCTCCCTATAGCTGCTGTTTCTTGTATCTTGCTACTTAGTCATGCATCCTGAAACACCCAGAGGTCTTCCCTGTGCTACAGATCTATTTGTCATGAATATCACTATTCTTTTTAGATTACTTGTTTTCTTAATGTTGTACTTAATACACTTGTGAAATACTACTTCTGTCTCTAAAAGATGAATTTGTGATTGTCTCCACTGGGATGCTAGTAGACCTGCACCATCACAAAAATTGCTACTATCATAAGTGACACCTGCCTTGGCAGGTTTACAGAGCTGTAGGAATTTATTAGGCATGAAACTAATTTTTAACGCCAGGCTAGTCCTTCACTATTACAGCTCAATTTTTTTGCTTTTTACTGCCTGTGCCATGTCTGTCCTGAGTAAATATAAGATGCCAGAACAGGCAAACCAGAATCTTTCTTAGGCATTTAGTTCTGTAAAAAAGGTGGTTGTTGAACTTGAACTCATTTCCTGAAACATGATACAACTTTCTTTGAGCAAAGATAAGAGGCTAAACACAGTTGGTACGAATATCTCCTAAATTAAAATGAGGGAGTTAGGCTCTACAGTAGAAAAGGGGGAAGTTAGAAACTGTAATTCTTCAATTGAATCATAATTTCATCCTCTGAGTTTCTGAGGCGTTATCACGAGTGTACTCCTCTGAATAACTGATTATAGGTGGGGAAACAGGGATTTAGAAAAGTATCTGGGAGGATTTTTTTTTGTTGCTGTTCCAAAAAATGAAAAGCATTGACAAGGGTTTGGTGACTTGATTCAGGTGGGACTAGAAACTGCCTTTGTGTGCACCCTGCCCAGGACCCTGGGTGCCCAGCTGATGGATGAAAGCATCCACAGGGGAGCACGTGCAGACTGAGGGAATGGGCTTTTGGGTAACTTTTTGTAGCATATTCTCCCTGGTGGTACGAGGTGTCCTTTCTGAATCTGGTAAGAAGGATTTTTGGATTCTGGATTGCCTCATGAGGTAAGTGAGTGCTCTCACTGAATGAGGAGCTGCAAAGGCCCTTCCCTGTCCTCTCTTCTGTGGTCAACACCTAAAGTCTCTTTTGTGCCCAACCTGTTGGTTCCCAGTGCTCTCTGCTTCACAAAACAATGTCTGTTAAAAAAAAGTTACACTATGGCCTAGGATGATTTTGGTTTTTATTTACTGAATGTTGGTAGTGTTTCTCTTGGGTCAGCCCCAAGAAATTATTTTCCCAGAACAATTTAAACCTGTTCCTTGTTCAAAATAAGTTATACGTAGCTAGTATACCTAGACTGGATATATTGATATGGTCATATCAATTAAGGATGTGGCTTCTCCCCACCAGATATACCAAGCCAGAGAAGCTTTCTGATAAAACATTTAAAGATACATTAGCCAGGGATGGTTCCCTGAAAACTACACTTGGAGAAGATGCCAACAAAACTGTTAATAGGAGAGCATAGCAGCATTTATTGGCCTCCACAATGCCAGCTGTTGGGGACAGTTGTGCATAAGTCCTAGGCTGTGCTGTATCTGCATGAGAGGAGACTGGATGGTGATTGTTTCTCCACTGCAAAGCTGGACTTGAGAAGGTAAGGAAGGAGCTTCTTTGCTGTGTATAAAACCTGTAGCTTGCTCTGTCTGGTGGTATGATCCCAGTAAACAGGAGCTGATAGATTGTCTGCTGAGGCATGAGACTGGTTCACACCACTAGACTCAGTCAGGATTTAATGAGTAACTTTACAAATGTTAATGAATGTAGAAATGTAGTCTTCCTCTGGGTACTGCTGTGGGCTGCATTTGACTGCTTGCTGTATCTGAAAATGTACCTATAGAGGGTCAATGCAGTTCTAGCAGTGAACTGTGCCTCTTAATTGCAAACCTTTGCCCTCCTGAGTCTGTGCTGCTTCCTGAACTTGGATCAGAAATGACAACGAGGTAATTGTTTAAGTGAAAGCTAATTACATTATTATTGTATATTCACTGGTCAATAATATGTACTGCTTGTCATAAATAATAGTGTTGGAAAGGAACGCCTGGATCAATTCAATTCACCCTCAACATCAAACAACCTACTTTTAGTTTCTGCTGTGCATGCATACAAAGCAATAAGCTCATTCCTTCAGCTCTGTCACCTCCCTCTGTGTTAATGTTTGGAGGGTGGAAAACAGAGGCAGTAAGACCTGCTCAAACACATGCAAGTTTGTTTGGAAGGAGGAGCAAGAAACCTGCTGCACTTCAGTGTGAATTGTGAAAGGAGTTATTTTTATCACAAAGGACTTGCGTAAAAATATATTTGTAAACATCTCTATTTGTGAACAATAGAATGCAGCAAATAATGGAAGGAAAATTACAAACAAATGGGTGTAGGTCTTATTTCTGCACAAGTTTTGTTTTCTTTTAAGATGTGAAACTTGCTTATCACAGCAGAATGTTTTTTGTTAGGATTTACCTTCCCACAGCAAATTAAGAATCTGTGCTGGATCCTATTGGTGATAATTACTGTAGCTTTAATGACACCCATACTTTATGGACTCTGACCACAAAAGAGGATTTGTGATGTCTTGGTGCAACAGATATGAGAACTTTAAGGGTGCCAGTTACACATCAGTAGTATGCAATGATTTTAAATGTTGCTTATTGGCACTGGGGAAGTCTCTTGACACAGATGCTTTGACAACTTGGAAAAGATCCTAGTTAGCATGACAATCCTGTGAAATTTCTGAAGCATCAGACAATGCTAGCCAGGTTCTGAAAAATCACTTTGGGTATGTAAAAGTATAAACTAAGGTATTTTCTATGCCGTTTGTATATTTTCCTGTAGGGA
>NW_009602191.1:19415-45484 GCF_000690535.1 Cariama cristata
AAGAACTGGAAAAACACATCTGGCTTTTTAAATATATCTCCTTTACCCATCCATGGGTTGTCTTTCCTCTGCTGAAGGGATCCCAAGGGCCAGGCTGAGACGACATAGATGTTCTGGGATAAGGTAACCTTCCTCTTCTATAAAAGCAACTCCTTTCTCTGCCTATGGTGTAGAACTATCCTCATCTTTTCCAAGCTGTTTAAGTATTTCACATTAGATACATGTTGGGTAAAATATACAGTACTCTGAGGGGTGGGCATGAGGTAGGTTCCCCAAGGCGTAACTCTGAGAAGACTTTCAGTTCTGGGGTGTGCTCAGTAATTGAGTGCAAGTGCTTTTGGTCTCAAGCCTACAGCCACTGAGGGGACCCTGGGGCTCTGAGGACCAAAATCTTTACTTAGGCAGAAGTGTGAGAATCTCAAACCCACAAGAAGTCACCTTGATTTTTGTTGGTTGCTAACTCATCCTTGCATTCACTGTCATTAGGGAAATTCACTTTTCTGACAGCCTCCTGGTTTGGCATTTTTTTCGCCTTCTCTATTTCTGGTTCTTTTCCCCATTCTTGAATAGTATTTAATTCATTTTTTCCATCCCTTTCCCCACCCCATGTATCCAAAGCTAACATTAGAATTGTCATTGTTGGGCTTTAACAGCCCAATTAGTTTAACAGCATGTCATTGTTTTCAGATTAAATCCTGATTTATATGATGACAATGTGTTGGACCATATAATAGTTCCCAGTGGGTTATTTTCATAAATAGAAGTGCCAGTATCCTGCTGAGTTTCTGTTTTTGTCCTGTTTGTGTAATGAAAGGTTAGGCTCCAAATAAGCCTTTTGGAGTGAGGTGGAACTACTGAAGTAGGACAAACACCTGATATCGCTGCCCTACATTTACAGGTGCCTGTGTGAAATCAGATATGTTGGATCTTGAGCAGACTTTTGCAACTTGCGTAGAGTATTAGGAAATCAGGGTCGGATGTTGTAGGCCAAACTGGAAAGAACTTGTTAGTTGTGGGAAGTAATGTTGTCTGTCTTCTGGTCACTCTTGTGTTGGTTTCATATCCTATTTCAGTCTATGAATAGCTACCAAATGAATCTGAAAGCTGTTTGTATGCAGAGCCCACATGGTTCCCATACTCTTGTTTTCCTCAATCAAACTGTAAAGGTCATACCTCCTGCTGGTGGACATTGCTGGTTTGAGCAAAGACAGGCTGTTGTGTTCCTTCACTACTCACCATTTATTAATTTCTCTTCCATTTCCAGTGGGAATGTTTCCAAGGAACATATGAAGTAGGGAAATTATTGCTAGGAAGTGGCAGAATTGTGGTATTGTTACCTGCCTGAAAGAAGCCCTAGTTGATGGCTCTTCAGCAGAAAATAATTTTGATTTTTGTCTTCAGATGTAAGTTGTACTGAAAATGTTAATCAAGTCACATGCATAATTTTCAGAGAATTCACTGTAGTGAGCGTAATATACATTTCCTGGCAAAATGTTTAACACTTAAGTATTCCTTTAAATTTCAATTCACCATAAGCTAGCGAGAGGAAAGAATATTTTCCCTGGAACCTGGCTACAGGCTCAGATTTGGAAATGTCCATTTCCAAATATATGCCATAGCCAAATAGCGATGGGGACCTCAAGGGATTGTCTTGCATGCTGCTTGCTGCCCTGCATCAGTTTCTTATAGGGAATTACTTGAAGTATTTTAGGTAAATAAATTGAAAAGGGACTGCAGAAGAACAGGATTTCTGCTTGCAATAATTTTTGGGAGTGATTGCAGCCCCAGACCTGTAATAGCAGATCCTGTTCTGTTTGTTTATCCTCGAGGGGTTCAACTAGACCAGCCTGAGATACCTGCTCATGTTATGAGAGGACACAAAGGTGAGGCAATGTCCACATTGCTCCTGCAGCACTAGCAGTAAGGAAAGCAGGTGCATTTTAAATGCATGTGGGAGAAGTTCATGCTAGGAAAATCGTCCTCCTGGATAAGAAACAAGATAGCAAGCTAAAAGCTTGTCTGCCTGGGAAAACCAGTTGTACAACATGTGTTTTAATGTTGCTTACATAACTCCTATCAGAAGTTAATTTTGATTAATCCAAATATAAGTGGCCTGTCTTTGGTTTGGAAGTGAATTCAGCTAAAACAGCAACTTACATTCTAAGTGAATTTGTCTGCAAAGGCAGTGAGGTGGTTTAATGGAGCCATTTTGAATGAGCTAAAGGTGTGAAACTGCTGTTGCTTCTACCCTCCATGAGAAGAATGTGGCATATAGACTTTAAATCCAAAGGGAAGTAAAAGCATTGGAAGCTTTTAGTGTGCCATCAGTAGGTCTGACCCTTATCCTTCCTGTAGCCTTGATTTCACATGATGTGAAAAACAATGGCTTTGTCTCCAGTCTTTTATAGAAGAGCTAGAGGTTTAACACCCACTTTTTTCTCTTCATGGTGAGACATGACTTTTATCAATGAAAATATAGCCCAAAATTATTGCAAATATACTTTTGTCTGGATGTCCCCACATATGCTTTACCTTGAATAAGCAGTGAGTGCTAAATTGAATGAGACTGACTATACTAACGATGCTTGTGACTTTCTTATGGGATCAGCATTAGTATTAGTGGATTTATTTTCTAAAGTATAACTTAGTGTTGGTGTTATGTATGTAGTGATATAAGGAAAGGATCAGACAAATAATCACTTGATATCTGACCCACATAGCTGATTATGTGCTCTCACTACATCACACTCACAAATCAGTGAGGTCTAAACATGATTAAAAGAGGGAAGATAAATTTTTCTTGTTTTATGACTAAAGCAGACTAAGAAACAAGTACCTGGATTTTTAGGATCTGATGCGTAGTAAATTGTTGGAGTTTTTTATGTGCAGAGCTGAGCAAACTGGTTTTTTTTCAATTAGATTGGTTGACCAGACTTGGGGGATGGGAAAGGAGATCTCTGGTTAGCTGAAACATTTCACTTTGTTTTTTAAAGTGTGTAGCCATTTTTTAAAAGTAACCAAATTTAAAAATAAAAACACTTAGAATTGAAAAAGTAGTAAAAGCTGCTCTGTAATGGTATGGGTTTTGGTAATTAATTTTTAAACTATTGAAAGACTTGTGTAGGGAGAAGAGTACTGAAGCTATTTTCCACTCAGTCAAGTTAAAAATTAAAATCTTTGTTAAATTTTAGCACATCAGGATTTCCCTTTCTCAACTTTCATTCAAGCAAACTTTAAAGAAAACACTGTTACAACTGATATTTTAATTGTTCTTTCATGTGTTTTGGCATGTTTCAAGTTTCTTTGCTTTATCACGCAAAATCCCTATTAAAGAATATTAAAACGAATTTCCTTGAAATAATTTCTTTAACAATAGTTACATTCTGAAAGGAAGTGTAGCAACTAATTGTACTTTTTACAGATAATTTTGTTTTCTTTATGCTGTCATACTTATGCTTTAAGACTTTTTAGTGAATTTAGGGCTTAATCTAGAAGTGGCCTAAATTGCCATACTGTGGGAAGAAGGGATAGCAGAGAAGTCCTGGAGTGAGAAAATTAAAATGCTAATGAATATGGCCCAAGAAAAGGTGTTTACCAAACAGACATGAAGGGAAGGAGTGTAGTTTGGAATTGCAATAAGAGATCAAAAGATGTCTGAAATATGGTTGCAAAAGGAAATTAAAATATATGTATGTAAGTGTAATTAATTTAATTAAAGGCTTTGTAAACCAGATACAGAAGTAGGCACAGGAGTGGATGATGCAGATGGATGTTTGAGATGAACAGCTGATGTAATGTTTAAACATGTTAATAAAAATATGGGAGCTTTTATCTGCCAAGAATGAGGGGATTTTTTTCTGTATAAATACAAAGTGCTGATCCATGGAGACAGAGAAGGACTAGGCAGAGAGACACATGGATTCTAGAGAGGTGGATTTGCCAGAGTTTCCCTTGTTACTGGCATGTCTCAACTGAGATGGGGCAAACTCTTGTTTATCAAAAGACACTTCTGTCTGGATCTCCTGGTGCTAAGGTCCTTAACATCTGAGCACCTAAAGAGAGTGGTCTGGCTTTGCTAGAAGGAATGCACCAGGGAAAACAGAGGAGGAGGTGACTGGCTTACTGATGTCAGGACTGGGACTAGTACTATTTAACTTCAGCTCACCTGGCTATGGGAAGCAGAAAGTGACCCAGCAGGCGATGACACCTTTTTTGGTCATCACTGAAAAGGTGACCAATTGCTCTAGAGGTGGTTGTATCCAAAGTCATAAATAGTGGTACCTTCTGTGCTTAAAATAGTCAGTCAGGAGCTGTGAATACATCCTGCCTGAATCCTCAGGGCATAAGTGAGTATTTTGTGGCTCAGTTGCTTTCGTGTGGCTGTGCTGCAGGATGGAGAGGTTCTGCTTCTGCTGTGCAGGGACTCCTCTACAAGAAAATCTTGGGTCATTCTCTTGCTGTTTTCATCTCAGCGGCTATTTTCAGATAAAAAATAATGTGTGTAAATTGTTTTACCCTCAAAGCAAGAAGAGGTGGTTTTGCCAAAATCAACAGCAGGTTTCAAAGCCTTCCAGGTTCCCTAGAACACAAAGACTGACTCAGAGCTGTGACTCACCATCAGGAAGCAGCAAGCAGGGACCTCCTTATCTGCTCTCATATCTGGGGTGTGGGAACCAGGGGCGGGGTGGGGTGCATGTTGGTGGACGAGTAGAGGAAAGGTTAAATATTATGACAGCTTCCGCTTCTTTGGAAAAGGATTGGAAAACAGTCATCCTTTCTTATGTCCTTCCTTACTGGCAACTGGAGTTGTTTTAATAGGGGAAACATGTGAACACTGTAGATACATTGACAGTTGCACTGTAAATCAGTCCCTGGGTGAATTATGTGTAAAGCAGTAGATTAATTTTTAAAGTTTTACAAGTGATGAGAGTAACTCCAGGCACCCAGGGAATTGTCATTGCTAACTTAGTAATGACTCTGGGCTCTGTCAGTTTGCTCTGCCTGGCTCTATTTGCTGTTGCTGCTTCTTCCTCCCTGCGTGCAGCCCTGCCAGCACAGCAGGTAACTTGCAGGTGAGATTGTGCAGGGCTTTTGCACCTGACTTCCAAAAGGCAACTTTTGTGCCTGGATAGCAAAATGGGAACTTTCACTGGGGCTTTTTAAAAGCAAAAAGTTGCTCTAGGGCCTGGGATCTTACCAGTGAATAATGAGGCACAGCATCTGTCTTGGCAAAAGGTGCTGAAGGATGCAGAGAGCTTCCTGCCTTTAGGCCTGTCTGCACTATGTGCTCCTTTCAATCCTTCCCTGCTTTGAGAGTAAATAGTTACTTTAAGCTTCAGAAGATGCTTAATGGTTTTTCCTTTCACTTCTAATGCTAGGCAATATTACGCAATTATTTCATTGCTGTCATTGTTATTGGCTTCCTGACAAACTGTCTGGTGACTGGTCAGACCTCTGCCCAGCAGCAGATGTTCTTGTGTTGGTCTTTAGTGGGTTGAGCACCACCTTCCTCCTATCTCTACAAATGAAGAAAGATTTTCTTGATCTCATTGCTTACAGCCCTAAATCTCTCTGCATGCTCTGGATTAGCTATGAAGGCTCAAAGATTTCTTTATGGCCTGGCTTGTGTTTTACTTGCTGGGAGCTTCCCACACACCTGCCTCTTCTCAGATCCTTTTGTTAATCAAGTCATGCTTCAGACCTGCTGTTAGTCTCTGTGCAGGCTGGGCTTTCACTTTCTTACTTTCTCTGTCTCATGTAGAAGTGTGTGTCTGGGGTAAGTGAGGGTGGTGATAAAAAAACACGCCAAAAACCAAAGCAACCGTTCTTCCTTTGGCTGGGACCCGAGGAGACAGATGTTCCTGGGAAATGGCTGCTGTAGGACAATCCAAAGGAGTAACTGCAGCTCATGCAGACCCAACCAAACCAGCTCAAAAAGAATATGCCTGAGTAGCAACTGAGCCCTGGCCCTGTGTGTTTGGCTCAGGCTGCCACATATACTCTGCTGCTGGGGTTGGGGTTAGCTCTCCTGAAATGGCCCCTGCTGTGCTCCCTGGCCAGGCTGTGATAGAGATGGGCCCTTGGGCACCCTCTAGGGCAGCTGCTCCCTTGGCTCCCCCTGCCAAGAAGGACGGCTGATCCTGCCAGCAAAAATGGAAGGGAACAATGGGAGAGGAAATACCTGCTTTTTATACAGGGCTCAGTCAGCACTGTGGTGCTTTGTGCAGTTATTGACACTGAGACAAACAGCAAAGGATTTGCTGCTGTTTGCCGAGGGCTTGATCACATTTGGGAGTGGTGCAAAGGGCTTCACTGGTGAAAGAGAATGGTGACTTGGCTCACAAAGTAGACTAAAAGGTGTCATCTGTGCTTTCCCTCAAACAACAGCATTGGTTTGACACTAGAATTAAGTGCTCATTTCCATTTAGTGTACATAAGTGTACATGGGAGTTTTAAATTTACTTGTACATATGTGCCTGAAATTCCATGTCTACAGCAACATTAGTAGAATAAAAGTATGTGCTTTCTAGTGTAAACTTATTTTTGAGCTGTAAAGCACCCCAGGCAAGGTACCCTGTCATGTCCTGTCCCAAGTGTGAGTGATCCTAAGTATTTGATTGACTTCATTATGCCTGCAGCAAATATTAATGTACAGTCCTCTTTTTCCCCTCTTTGAAATCAAACCTTTACCAAAAAGGTATGATGTTCATAGGAGTCCTGTTGGGAGCAAGAAGAAATAGGTGTTTTAAGAAAATTAGTAGCTTTCTGCATTTTTTTGCAGCTCTTCCAGGCATTTCTCTCCAAGTCCTATTTCTTCCTTTTCTTGATCCTTTGTTGAAGGTTGTAATCCTGTGTTTATATCTGTCTGTTGCCATAGAAATAACTGATGTTGCTAACTAAGTTTGAAACTTCCTTGAGGGATAAAGGAAAGGGCTATTCCTTGTAATTGTTTCATCTGTGTGAAAATAACAAGTCTCCAGATGGATTTCTCTTCAAAGGTTGTGAATTTTAACTTCACCGTAATATGAAAGTCCTTTCAGTGGCATTACACTTGGCTTTCGCCAAACAGGAGGTCTAACAGTGTCCTTCTGCATCCTGCCTTCCCAACCTGCCTCAGCTCTGCCTCAAAGGGACCAAAGCATGACTCAAGCTTTCTGCTCATCAAAGCTTTGCTTTCGCTATTGATGCTGCAAACACTGGTCTGCTAGCAGTCCACCTGAAAACGTCAATACTCCTTTCAGAAGGAGCTTACATGGTCAGTGCAATGTCAATAACTCATATTGCTGACCCAGGATTTGAATAAGGGACCTGCCAGCAAATGTGAGGTGTGACTGTCCTGTCCCCAGGGCCCTCATGTCTGTTTCCTTCTGAAAGTCCTTGTTTCTTTTTACTGCTGTGCCACTGTCTTGTTGACACCTTTTAAAGTAAAAATCTAAAGCTGATGTCCTTAGTTTGCCTTTATGCTCTGTTTGAGATGTCTTGCTGCAAACGGCTTCGTAATTTAGACAGAAAACAGCTATAGGAGGGAAACCACAGTGGCACTTATATTTAAAGCCTCATAATGTCACATCTTGCTTGTCTTTTTGCCTGGAAGTAGTGAAATGGTATCACTTTTTTTTTTTGCATCTAGCTTAATGAAAATGTTAGCTTTATTTAGAAGGGCGTGGTTTAATTATTTTCCATTGTAGGGAGATACAAAGGAATGTATCGTACAAAACAATGCAAATTTGAAAGGAAGTTTCAGGACTTTGGGAAGGCTGCTTTACATCCAGTCAATGTGTGCAGACCATGGTCCCCTGTGGGTAGAACAATCTCTAATCAGCAGCTACTTAATGAAATAGGGCAGTTGTAGCTGAGTTCACAGTCTATGCTCTACTAATTTTGGGTAAACCCGTCACTGAAAAATAAACCAAGCCCCATCCTGGTGGGCATGTGCAGTTGTGGGTAACCTTTTACCTCAGTGGTCTTTGCACCAAGTCTTTCTTCTTGTCTCTTCCTCCCTGCTCTTCCCTGAGTTCTGCGTTGTATCCTCTCCCTTATCTGTCAAATGAAGCCCCACCAATTTTTTTTTACAGTCCACCTATTCCCCCTCAATTCTTCTTTACTATTTTTTCTTAAAACATTGCAGGATCAATGATGTGGGTTCAGAATGTCAATAGTTTAACTGCACAGCTTGAGATTTATTACAAAAAACATTCTTGGATATAAAGTTTATAGCTGTTTGGGGGGATAAGTAAATATCCTGCATGTAGGTAAACTGAAGTATAGAAATTTTTTCAAGGTCACAAATAATTCAAAGGCAAAACAAACAAAAAAATCCCACAGTGAGCTGAACTTCTCCCTGTACTAGTCCCAGGTTTAAATTTCATTTTAAAGTTGTCTGCGTTGTAGCAACATGATGTGCATGATGCAGAAAGAATAAGGAAAACAAGCAATGTGATCCTTTGAAAATTGTTAAATAAAGCAGTTTTGCCCTTTGGATGGTCATGATAATCTGTTTGGATGTTCCTTTTTTGCTTTTATCTTTATTACACTGTGTAATTTCATCAATCTTTAAAACCAGACAGTGAATATATTTGAGTCAATGTCCCCACAGCCCTTTGGCCAGGCTTCTATGGTGGGTGCTACTTTCTTGGGTCTGGGACGGAAAAGCACCTGGGGGTACAGTAAGCCACAGGTAGGATGTTGCCCCAAATTTGCAAGTACTTTGTCCCAGGCACACTCATGCTAATTTTTTTCTGGGATTCCTGCTTGTGAAAACAATTCTTTGCTGTGGCATCAAATATTTGGGTAATGACAACCTTGATAGAGGTTGAACAGTTTCAAAATTCTCACCACAGCCAGAAGAACTCATTTTTCTCTAGTCTTTGCCTCACACTTGTGTCAGGATTAGGAAGAGGGACTGGAATGGTGGGAGAGGAGGGATGGGAGGAAGGTGGAAGCGACAGCAGTGGTGGGAGAAACCTGTGATACTTCTGGTCCAGCTGTTTCAGGTCATGCCCAGAAAGGCCTGTCTTTCTGCAGAGCTGGACACCGTTTTGCTGTAGCATTTGTATCCACAACCATACTGACCTTGAAATATCCAGATGTCTCCATATTTCGTGTGTTGATCTTGCAAAAAAAAAATGGATGTGTTGGAAAACACTTGTTTTACCACATAATAGGGATTAACAGTTGCTTTCCATAACTTTAATTGCAAAGCTCTTTGCAATGTGCATGTGTTTGGGGTTTTTTTTTAATTTTTAGAGTACTGACCTCTTCAGAAGTAGCAGGATGTTGGGATCCACACTAATTCCTAATTTGACTATCAGCCACCAATTTTTTTCAGGAAGTTTTTTGCCAACTATGTTATAGAGAAATCTGCTCTGACTTGATAAAAAATTAGCCTGAACGGCAGCGAGTGTAAATGATGAGAAACAGAGCCAGCTTGTCTCCAGCTCGCCTTCCTGTTTTCCTCGTTAATACTGATTTTTGAGTAATGTCTGACTCCAAAGCAACTTGAAAACATCATGGTAGTGAACAAGTCCAACAAGGCCAGGTTTTAATCTAGTCCTGCATTTAGGAAGGGACAGATTTGTCCTTTCAAAACCTGAGGTAAGAGCAGAATGAGGCTATGACTTGGCCTGTCTGTTCCTAATGATCTCCTGTAAAGAAAACAGATGTTGAATACAGATTTTCTTGGAAGCATAATATAGCAGTAATTTAACAGGCTGGAATTTGGTTATAGCATGCTGACCTTTAGCAGTCCTCTCATAACTTCTTGTAACTTTCTGGTCAAAAATTTGCTTGGAAAAAACTCTTTCATCTCTGATTTTGAACTGAATACCTTTAAATGAATGCAGAAATAAAGTTTTCTGGATTTTTTTCCTTTTTATGCTCAGTTTTCTAAGTAGCTACAAGAAAATCAGAAGCAAATATTTCCTGGTATAATTAAAGCCAGTATTTAAATAGACAAGGGCAGAAATCCTATAAAAATATGCAGTTGGAAGCAAAAATGGAGAGGAAAAAAAAAATATATGTTGCAGACCATAAATTAAAATAGCTTGGAAAGCTCTGGAAGGATGATGCCTGACTCTAGAAGAGACAGGAGGAATCCTGCCCTCTGTTTCCTGGCCTGATTTAGCATTGTCTTCTCGCGGAGCTCAGTCCTGCCCTGTGGTCCCTCATCTGACACGAAGGTTGGTGCTGTGTTCTTTGATAGCTGGCTTTTCACGTTTGGCACTTGGGGACGCCTTCCTCTGTCAGGGGCTTCTGTAATGTGAGAGCAAACTTTGAAGCTGTACAGACAGGAGTTGGCTTTCAGCAAGCAGTGAAGGGTGGCTTTTTCCTGTGACTTTGGATGTTATTGGGGTGCTACTTTAACTCAACCTGTTATACTTGGAGTGGTGATTGAATCACAGGCAGTGATCAGCGTGTCGCTCCACAGATTACGGTACTGGACCTAAACAGGACTTCTCTTCCAGAATTTGCTAGTAAACACTTCAACTATTTTTCATTTCCAGTATGGTTAAATATTTCTGTGAAATACTTCAGTCATCTGGGTTTCCATGCTGAATCAATGCAGGACAAAGTTGTGTCCCTCCTGCCCAGATTTCAATTTTAAATTCCACTGGGAGCTTTAATTAATGTTCCTCTAAGTAGGGAGGTGAGATTTGAAAATGTATTTCTTAATCCTTTTCCTTTTAAAGTCAATGGAAATCCTTTGTTTAATTTCAGTGGATAAGATGCACCATGCTGTTTTTTAAAATGCATGCTTTCAGTGGGCACCAGAGGAGCACTTGGCCCCTATGACAGCTGGATTTGCTTATTATGAGGGGCACAACTTCTGCCCCTGAGAATGTGCATGGCTGGTTACAGACTCAGCAGTGCCAGCTGAGTACATGGTAAGGGCAGTAATTCATTATTTTGTAAATTGTTTTGTGATGGGGCTATAAAAGGTGCTTTGTTCTTCAAGCCTGAGTCAGTTTATCACAGAAGTACCCTGAGGTGACAGCAGGCTGGAAAAGGTGATTTTTAACTTCCTGTGCTTTCAGCAGTGACTTCCAACCCCAACTTACAAAGCACAGAAGTAAAGAATCTGAGGAATGTACTCGATGGCTATTGAGCAAAAGCCAGCTCCTTTCAATGAAAGTAACCAAGTAACGCTGAAACCCTTAGCTTCACCCTTCCGTGCCAGCGCAGGCGGATGGGAAAGAGCTGCCTGAATAGGTGCTCTCCCCTCCTGGAGGGACCCCCTCGGTACTGTGAGAACATGGCTATCCATTCCTCTTAAAAGCGGAGGTAACCTTTTTCCTTAAGTTTGAAATGTGTTGAAGCACTAACTACTGTTTTGCATTCATTTTGCGTGCCTACTGAAATTTTTGGGCATGTAGGAGTAATAACTAATGTGGTACGGAAATGCTGAGTTAGCTGAGAGCTGTTGCAAGAGAAGCTGCTGCATGTGCTGTTTCTGGGAGAGGAGCCTGAAATAGCAGGGCCACTGCTGTGCTGGCACAACTAGCTTGCAGTGCTGTGCGTGATGCGACCTTGAGATACCTTCTGAGAGCATAGCTAGCTCCTCAAGCCCAGTCTATCGGGCACCTGGTCATGTGGCACCAAAACATTTACTTTCTTTTAGGAAAATAAGCAGAAAGCCTTGCACTCTGCAGTGGTTCATCTTTGCCATGATTTGAGCTGTGAAAGCCTTCAGGGTGTGAGGCTTGGTAGCATGTGAACACAAGAATTGCTATCCTGAATGATGGCAAGGCTCCAAGGTTGTGTCTATAGCTGTAACCAGTACCAAAGGCCTGAGGAAGTGTGGCATGGGATGCACACAATGTCCCATTCTTCCTGCTCCATACCAGCATCTTTCAGGACCAAAGAGACTTCCTGAGCACCTGGCTGTATCCTTGTGCTCTCTTGCTTCTGCTTGACCTGGTGTTTGCTCTGAGGGTCAGTCTGCCCATTTGTGGTTTAAAAAATAATCAAACAAAACCCTAAACTCAGAGGAAGTTGTGATAAACCCCTCTTCCTGTGAGAGACCCTACTGGGTACAGTGAAGCCTCTCTTCTGCCTCTGCACCCAGCAGGTGAAAGGATGTGTTTATTGCACTCTTCTTGGCACTTTTGTCCAGTTCTTCTCCCCTAGACTCTGAAAAATTGGAGAGGGTCCAGTGGAGGGCCACCAAGATGGTCAGAGGTTGAAAGATTTGACATATGAAGAAAGGTTGAGAGAATTGGATTTTTCCAGCCTGGGGAAGAGAAGCCTCAGGGGAATCTAACCATAGCCCCCCAACACTTCAAAGGTAGTCATAGAGAAGACAGGGCATCCTTTTCATGATGTCACATGCATTCTGGATGCACAGTGACAGAACAGCAATGGGCACAAGTTGTTTCACAGGAAATTCTGTCTGGATATTGGAAGAATATTCTTTGCCATAGCAACAGCCAGATTTTGGAACAGGTTGCTCAGAAGCAGGGGACTCTCTCACAGGAAACATTCAAGCCTCAGCTTCATAGGGCCCTGGATAACCCACCTGAAGGCCCTGTTTCCCTAGGTGTTTCTATGATCCCCCTCCGCAAGCCTCTGCAAGCCATGGTATTCCTGAATTAAATTTCACAGACCTATTTTGTACAGCACAGTCAGAAACCTGTCACTGGAAAAGTGCTGAGGTCACATAGTACTCTGAAAATACTGCAATTTGGATCACTGTGCACTTGTAGTGCATGACTGTCACTAGTTTCTCCCAGACCATAAACTGAAAGCAAAACCAAATTCAAACTCTTTTTTCAGTTCAAATCAAATGGCCTTCCTGTGTTCCAGTCATTGTTTTTCAGCTCATGATGCACAGTAGATTAATATTTACCATAGGATAAGCAACACCTCTTCTCCAAAAAGAGTTCACTATGTAGTGTGTACATCTGTCCTTGCTTTTACTTTGAACTTTAGTTTTTGAGGTGGTTTACCTTCATGGTTTTGAAATAGAAGCCAAAGGTACCAAAACCTACTCCAGTCTTGGGCATACAGTGCGAGATGAACAAATTACTTCTCTCTTGCGTTCTCTAATTGTGGTCCAAATTGCAATAGGACAAGGGGTAATGGTTTTAAACTAAAAGATTTAGTAGATTCAGATATAAGGAAGACATTTTTTACAATGAGGGTGGTGAAACACCGGAACAGGTTGCACAGAGGGGTGGTAGATGCCCCATCCCTGGAAATATTTGAGGTCAGTTTGGATGGGGCTCTGACCAACCTGATCTGGTTGAAGATGTCCCTGCTCATTGCAGGGGGGTTGGACTAGAAGATCCTTAAAGGTCCCTTCCAACCCAACCTATTCCATGATTCTGGGGAATGCTGGGAGTTGCCTGCAGTGGAGAATGGCCTGTAATAACATGGGAGTTTTATATTTAAGAACTTTTAAGCACTTCATTTTTATGTCTTAAGATGTAGAAAAAATAGAAGAACATATGAAAAGCAAACATGTCAGTAGCTCAAGTTAGATTGACATGCTACTGGAATACTTAGCAGGTATGGGAATACTGCACGGTATGGGAGGGTGAACTTGCGTTGGCAACATGGTAAACCTTGTATGGACTTCGCCATGTGCAAAATTAATCCTGTGTAAATAGGTGGGATTTCTGGTATCATAAATTGGAGCTGAATGCAGTTCATTGAAAATATTTATTCTAGTGAAACTGGGAACGTGTTAGGTTGATGTGAGAAATTTAATTGAGGTGTAGAATAACAGCATGCAAGATATACTAAATAAATTTGCTTAAATTGGAGAATTTGTTGCAAACAGCCATATACACTGTACCGACAGCTTTTTACACAGCTACTCTTTCTTTGGTCACAATCTGAGCTTAGCAAAATTTTCACTGCTTAGAAAGGAAATCTGGTTTCATAAAGAAATTAGCCTGGGTTAAAAAATTTACATTGTAATCAGGTCTTGGACTGAGTTCTTTCTATTAGACTACCTGTGAAACTGCTCTCTAAGCTGTAACATTAGGCAGAGGAATCTAAAGAAAATGGGGTAAATTTGTTTAATTATCTTGGCATGTTCCCTCTCATGCAGGAATTCAAGTCCCTTTGAATTATTTGCACTGTGTATGTGTTGGTTTACACCCAAGAGCTGCTCTGGAGTAAATTAACCGGACATCTATGTGGGCAGGGAGCAGGTTTTTCTGCTCTGCTTCCAAGTGTGAAGGTTAGAATAATGTGCATCAGAAACCAGGACCCACATGAAATGCAGCTGTGAGCCAGTCTGCACTAGCTATTCCATGGACCATGGGGGGCCATCTGGCACAAACACCAAAGCCAGTGTAAACTTACCCCCCTGTCTGGGGGTGTCTGTGTGCAAAAGCATTAGCTGGTGCATAGTGGCTCTACCAGAATGCATCAGAAATCCAGATTACCTTTCCTAACACAGTGACTGTGAGTTAGCTTTACACTGACATGGCAGTGACTGGGAGGTTGCCTTCATCAGCGGCTACATTATTACCTTAAATAAACTTAACTGGAAACTCCAGTGTCACAAAAACAAAGCAAAGTTCTTCATCTGGATCTCTCCCACTAATGTCCTTTGCAGCTGTGCATAGGCTGTGAATCACAAAGGAGGAAAACTACAGAGGTAAGCAGAGAGCGTGAGCTCTCTTCCAAGCAGAGCTGTCTGTTGGCTGGACCCTGTGCCCGGTGGCTGCTCTGCGGTGCTGGCCACAGCACCCTGACCGCTGCTGATCCTCGACCGCTCTGAGCAAGCAGAGCCTTGTGGCTCGGAGTGAGGCAAGGGTCTGAAAATACCATCAAATATGTGGTATCCATTTCAAAGGTGGCAGTGCTTTCTGGTCAGAGTCAAGAATCATGCCAGAGCCACAGATAGTCTGGACTGCATTTGTTCTTAATTTTCTCTAAAGTTGAGGAAATGCCAGAATAATATTACAGATTTTTTTTTGTACAAATCAGAAATGGTATATAGGGCTGCGAAGGTGAGTAATTGTTTTTCATTAAAACATTTGAGAAGGAAATAAAAATATTTTTACTGGACGGCCTGAGAGGTCCTCACTTGAAAGCTCTCCCTACCCTTTGCCATGTGCCTTAAACCTGGAATAAGAGCACCATATCAAAGGGATCCTGAGGAAGCAAAGTAATACTGATCAGAATGACTGCCAGCGGTCTCATCATGCCAGTGGCCTGTTTTCAAGTTTCTGTGTTGCAGAGAGGAATTGGAAGGACAGCATGGGGCAGCTTGGTTAGATGCTTGTAGGCATCTCCTCCCAAGCTCAGGGACAGCACAGGGAAAACACGATTTTGAGCAGTTGCGAGCTGAGTGAAGGATGGAGCTGACAGTAAAAAAAATGAGGAAAAGGTAGGTATGTTGGAGATTAATACAGAAAGTAAACAGTGTGAAAGAGACATCCTGGAGAAGTATGGGTAATGGATAGCTTGGTCAGTAGGCTATAGGAAATTAGTCTTCTACATGGCTGTAGTGGATCAAGATGGAATTTTTCAAGGTGAAGACATACTACAGTAAATAAATGGAGGTGATGACAGCCTTGATAATTTACCTGTAGTGCTGAAAGGCTAAAGATAGCTAAGCCTTCAAAGCAGTTTGTATGTACAGTCAGTAAGATGTAGCTCAGATGTGAAGGTTTAGAAGGACATTCAAGAGATCCATGTTGCATACCCAGCAGAGAAGCAATTGCTTCTGCAATTTGCTGCTAAAACAAGGGATAATATCAAACCTTTACTAGTGAGGATTTGCTAGACTCACCTTGAACTCATGTCCAGACTCTATGGGATATTAAAGGAAGGGAGAGACTGTAGTTTGGACAGAAGAAGGAAGGTCTGAATAAAGTAACTGAAAGACCAGCACAGATTTACGAGTGGATTGGACGAAAAGATGGCAAAGAAGAAATGATTCTTTAGAGAAATGAGTATAGGAATGATGGACATTCTCGGCATGTGAAAGTAAGGAAGGTTTTAGTGAGGAAACACAAGAATCATAGAATCATTATAATTGGAAGATTATCAAAGATCATCAAGTCCAACTGTATACCTGATGCCACCATGCCCGCTATATCTTTGAGGTCTCTTCCAACCATAATGATTCTATAATTCTATGACTGACTTGCCTGGCTTCTGTTTAAACCATACAGATTTACCTTTGAAACCTATCCCACCTAACAGAGTAAAGCTTCACTGTTTTGTTCTCCTCTGGACAGTGAAGATTTGCAAGGAGACTGTGCCAGCTTTAACCCAGCTGTGATCATGCTGTCCTTTCAGCTAGGCCAGGTTAGATATAGGCCCTGTTGCACAGAGGAGGGAAAGTTCTTTTAACCAATGAATTTAGTTGATGGGACTCTGTCAAGGTAGTAATTAAATTTCTAAATTATATCCAACAAATAGATACAATGCGAAAAGACATTTGGCTTCCCATGGGATTTGTGCTCACTCGGGTGGTTGCATGAAATTGGGTCCTGTACTGTGGGGCTTCTGGACAGAGATCCCCCCAGGTGACCCTGCTGCTACCATGGGAAGAGCAACCTTTGAAAGGGGAACATGGCAGAAGCTTGAAAAAAGATGGTGCAGCACAGTTAAGCATTGGCTGGCCAAATTCCATTACTGAGACAAAAGAAGTGAAAGGGTAGAAATATCTAATCTGATGGAGGAAGAGAATGCATTAATAAACCCACCTTTATTAACAGATTTAAAAAAAACAAGGTGGAATGCTTTTGGTTAGTCATTTTGTTTGTCTTTCCTCCAGTGTCTGCTCATGTTTCTTGCTGCTTTGATGTTTTGAGTATCAGAATTATTGCCATATTCTTGAAGCTTGAAAGCAAATGGGAAATCAGCAGTCCTAGCCCTAACCTTATTTCCTGTGCTACAATGCAGAGACAACCCAAGGGACCTTTAAGGTCATATTCCCTATCCTTCTATTTAGTCTTTTACTTTCCTTACTTGCTCAGCCTCAATGTTGGCAGCTAGCACTCTATGCATTTTATGATCTTTATCTCTGACCTTACCTTCTGCGCATGGTCAGCTGCATATCTCCTGTCCTCACCTTGTGCGCTGAGGTCTGTAGTTAAAGGCAACTTTGCTGTTAAAACAATTAAAAAAAAAAAAATAAAAAAATCTTACCTAGAGTAAAGCATGCGTGTTTCTGTAGGAGTGCTCAGGTATAACAGCAGGAGAAACTGCTGAACAGCCTCTCTTCTCCCTGCCTGTCCCATCTCGCCCTCTCCCAAGTCAAGTGAATCCCCATGTTGCCAGCTTGCGCTGGGGATGCAGTGCTGGCAAAGCCTGGCTCAGGACTATGTGTTTCCCTCGCCTCGTGTCCAGCTACACAGCAAGTATCTGCGAGTGCTTGTGGAAGGTGTGATGCAGGTGATCCCTGTCCTGATGGAAGATGTCCACTGGGAAGAGTACAAAGGGGAGAAGTTGTCTTTTCTGCTATGGCCAAAAAGTTTCAAGGAGCCAGAGTGAGACAAATATTGACAGTCATGAGTTTTTTAAATAAACAAATCTCCTTAGCTATGTTTCTGCTGGAAAGAAAAATGTGACAGGAAGAGGTGTTTGATTCTGAACAACAGTCACCCTAGAACAGCATACAACTGATGTGTTTAATCCTGGTAAAATCAATTGATGGATGAGGTAGGAAGATGTTACTGCTACATGCAATAACGCCTCCAAAGCTGATGGAACAGTCACTCTAGGTTTAATTGAAATAAGTTCTTTGTTTTTCTCACTGGTACTATTTTGTGCCCTGTTTAGGCAGAAGAGGAGGACACCTTCAGCATGTATTGTCTTCATGGATCACACATTTATGATCAAGACTCTTGAATTCAAACTTTGCAGTTGGTTGTAGTTAAGTGAAACTCTATAAAACTAGATGAGGGAATTACCTCTAACTTTTCTATAGGAACTTTTAACTGTTGCAAATGAACATTATACTGTTTTATTTGGAAAATTGTACACTTTTACCAAGTGTACCTCTACCTAATTGATTTCCTACAAGGCTTTCTCTGCAAGTCCTCTGAAGCAATTTGTGCAGAACTTAATAACCAGATTTTAAATTTTGCACTGACTTAATTGATTTATTATTTGTAGTTTGGATAATTATCTGAAATGTCATCTATCTGGAATGAATAGCATTAGTAATTTGATAAAGGTTGTATGGCCTGTTTTGAAACAGTAATTATTTACTGTTTCTTTTAAAGTATCTCTGGTAACAGTCAAACAAATACACAATTTATGAGGCCACTTCTTAAAGCTATGTTAATCTACTGGCCAGCTTCAGATTTTAGTTAATGTCTGGTAACACTGGAAAAACATACCTATTTGGCAAATTGTCAACTTTCTTCTGGGTTAATGCTCATAAAAATATTTTTTAATTTATGAAGATTAACAATAACAGTTTGTTTTCCATTTAGTATCATAAAACAATCATGACATGAAATCTGGTACATTCTGCTAAGACACAGCCCAATTAGTTAATTTTTTTTGGTCAATTCTTTGTCCAGGTCTGTATTCACAGCCTTTGACAGTGCCAGATTTATTTTTTTGAATTCAATTTTAACCCTGAAGGCTGGAACAACCTAGTATACAATCTATCACTCCAGTAATATTTTTTCAAAGATGAAGTAAGACCAAGTAAACTGTTGTATTATATTTGTTTCCTTTTAAAGAAATGGCAATTATATTTGCCTGAATTTGACTTATTGAACATTTCTAGGTTGTTACATTTCTGGACTGAACAAATAGTTCTGCGCTGTGGATTCTCAGCTAAACATTGTTTTCTTATAACAATTGATGTTTTAAGCAAGTGGAGCCTCAACATGATGTTAACCAGAATATTATCTGTTTGGGTTACGGGATTTTCTTACATAATACTGTTCGCTGTTACTTCCAGAGTTCGGCAGCTGTTAAACAAATATTGTCCCAGAGCGTCTGCAGATTTCAGTGTTTAATTTCCTCTGGGCTATTGTTTGTCATTCAATAAAATATAAGTATGTGAGGCTGATCAATAAGAGAAGAAAGTACCTTCATTAAACGGTGTTCTGGAAAAAGCTACACATTTGTAATCTAGCTTTTGCTCCGAAAGAGGCAATGTAGGAAGCAACAGTTATTTTTAAGGTACAAATTACTTTTTTACTTGATTGCATACTAAAAATATCAGGAGGTTCATGAATAGGCCAGCTTGGTAGTAGTGTCTGTGCTGCTTTATGAGGAGCCCAGAAGAGACTCTTGGTGATGGGGTTTTTTCCTAGTGGAAATTTGGAGTTCCTGTGCCCAAAGTATGATTTTTTTTTTTCTTAATACAATTTACTTAATATTGTTTTCTAGGTAGGTAATGACCTTTGTGTGAATCATATGTACTTTGTCTCAAACTAGTAGTGACTGTTTTGTGCAGTAAGAGTTTAAAAATTGAATTAGCATATAGAAATTGTAGTAGGCAAAGAAGCTATAGAGTAGAGCCATTAGGTATACCGAGGAGAGTGAATCCCTCTCATTGCTAGAAATCTCTGACAATTCCTTTTAGTTGGAGAAATGTGTTTACAAGCTCATTAAGGATGTTTGCTGACTCTTGAACTTTGCCTAAAAGGCAGAACTCCCACTGCCTTCAGGATTTAAACCTTAAACACACAAATGGAGAGAGCTGCCTGTGAATTGTAAGGCAGGTGTCTGACAGTTGAGTGTTAGCGTTTCATAAGTGTGTGGGAGGGAAAAGCACAAGAAACAGAAACATGAAGTAATACCTCTGAAGATGAAACAATGCTCTGGCCAGAATGAGCCTTGAACACAAGATTATCGAGCGGTATTCCTAACCCTACTGCTGCATGTGACTTATTGAACACGTAAGCAAACAAGTATATTTTAATAGAAGTTCTGATATGAACTCTGCCTGGAATTAATTGGAAAAATTTCCCAAGTATTTTTATTTCTTTCCTTTTCATAACTCCACAGGAGGAGATACTATGGAAGGTAGAGGAAAAGAAACCATCGAATCAAGGATTTTAGAAAGGGTCTAAATAAAATATGCAGGCTATTAATTAAATTGGTTTCCAAATGAACAATCTAATCTCTTGTCTGTGTAATCTCATCGGCAATTTGAAAGGCCTCAAATTTTTCCTCTAATGTTTTAACAGCAGCAGTGGACGAGACTAAGTGTGTTAATTGAGAGATTGTTTTTGTAGTTGCCAAGAAACGGAAGGTTTTCTTAGAGAATGCAGTGTTGTGCTTACAGCCTCAGTGTCCCCCTCTTCTCCTGCAGGGTTTAGGAAGTTGAGGTTCTTGTAACTAAGCTACCCTGACAGCAGTGGCAAGAGTTCAGCTCTGCTAATGGATAGAGAGTACGAGTAGGCAATAGCTGATGTTCAAACATGTTGAACATTAAAAGAGAAGCTTTTTGTGTTCTGCCAATGACTTTATACCTTCAGGAAAGGGAATTAGATTTTCATGATGAAAAGAAAAGACATATATTTAAGTGAAGATTGCTGTTAAAAAAGAAAGGCTTAATAGACTAATAATAAACCTGTTCCAAGCTGGCTGCCAGCTACTGTGAACCATGATTTGCTCATGTTGTGCGACTGCTGTGGTTGCACTTTGTAAGTTTGCTCCCTGATGCCAGTGATCCTGCTGTATTGTTGCTGTCCTATTACTGACATCAGAAAGTGGGCCAGGAAATCATGAATCTTTATACTTGTAAGACTAATGAGCCAAGAATTATGATTAGCTTTATGAATTAAGAATGTTTAATGGAATGGATGATGGATGTTTGATAACCTTTCCTGATGTGGTGTGATTTTTATGGTATTTTCTTTTTTCCAGTTGTAATTATTCCACTTTAACTGAGGCTTTTGAGTTTCTTAAACCACAGTCATCATTTTTGTCAATCATTCATGCCTCTTTGTATTCCCAGCTCCTTGTTTCCATCCCAGTCTTCCCACCTTCCCATTTCCAGTCTACTAGCTTGCTGCTTATGGCACTTCTGCTCTGTAAGTCTCTTCTATGTTCTCTCTACCACAGCCTTTAGGGCTGAACCCTGGGAACATTATTTTCTTGAGGTGCCCATTTCTCAGCTTAATGTGGACCCCTTGCTCCCCCAACAGTCTTGGTGTCAGCTGGTGCTAAGGAAATAGACATTTGGTTCTGTGTGCTTGAGGAAGCAACCTTTTCCCCTCTCTTCTTCTTCAGCCCAGACCTGCCTCATCCCCATGGAGGTGCCTGATGCCCCGGGCTCCCTCGCCCTGGTAGAGTGGACCGGGCCCTGCCAGCCATGCTGCTGTGCCGGGGAGAGCAGCTGGCCCCTGCGGCAGCTGGTGCTGCCCCCCCTGGGCTGTATGCCTGGAGAATGGGAGAGGCTCACCTTGCCTGCTGGTTTGAGGCATGTCTCTGGGCTCTGTTGCTACCTGGATTTCAGCATCAATGGCAAGAGAAGTTTCCATTGGAAGCATTTAGTTTGAAAAGGTTTACAGTCTGCTTTAGCAATCTTTTCTGGTTGACCTAGTAGAAAACCTACCAACCTCCACCTCTCCGTGTCCATTCATGCCTTTTGGAGAGGCTAGGTTTCCTGACTGAATGATGTCTGTTTCTTTTTGTGATGTACAGGGTCATCTGTAGCAATTACCCTTTGACCAAGATGATGTGACTTTCAGTAAACTTTATCCTGAATGATCTGGAGAATTAGTACAACAGAGTTTGCATTAGAGAACATCAGGCCAGATTCACAAAAGTATCTAGAGGACTAAAGTGCAAATTAAGGGAGAACATATCCACCTACATCTGAGAGGACCCTCCAAGAGCTCCACCTGACCACTTACACACCCAGACATCCATGGATATCCATGTTTTTGCCAGACAAGCTATGTAGGCTTCTGGAGTTGCACTCAGCCTGGTCACAGCCATTGCAGTTGTGGATAAGCATCTTGGTACCTTGTCCCCTTATAAAGCCACCTGGGATTCCTCATGCAGAGCCTGCCTGTAGGGCAGATTTGTGAAGTGTGATGTGAGCATGAGTAAGATGTGCTGATTAAAAGGAGGTCACCAAAAGCACAGAACTTGCAGCTCCACTGTCATTGAAAATTACAGTAGGTTGCAGGAGGGAGCATTGTTGAATATCCTGGAGGTCCTTGCTGGGGGGGTCAAAAATTATCTCAGTGCTATTTGCAGCCAAAAGAAACTGCAGGTCACACTTTCCCCTGGACAGGAAACCTTAAACTCTGCAGCTCTTCTGCTGAGGGGACCCCCTTTACCCTTCTGTGTGAAGAGTGGCCGTGGTGTACCAACAAGGTATGCATGGGCCCAGGAGAGCCTGGCACTGTGGTCTCACCATAAGAGACGTTTCCTCCAGGGGGCATGTGAAGATCTTGTTTCTGGTTGCTCAGGCAGAAGCTGCATCTACATTTTGCATGACTGCTGAGAAAGTGGAGGTACATCCCAGTGTTCATACAAAGTAGACCCAAAGTCCATCTCTTGTGCCCTGTGTTGCTGTTGTGGTATCAGGTGTAAGTTTTTGTTCTTTCCTGAGGAATGATGTGTAGACATTTCATTCCAAAGCAGATTTGGTCTATAATTTGGTATTTGGATGGTGCTAAAATCTGGAGAAGATTTTCAGGCATTCTTCCATGTGGATGTTGTGAATGGTAACCACAGGTGTTGAAGCCTTTCACTGCACAGAGGATGTAAGTACTCAGTTCAGGCTTGCAGATTCCATTCCTGTAGCTGAGCATCACCTGTACCATCAAATGGAGCTGTCATCCTACAAGCCTCAGCACAATCTAACTGGGGCTGTCGTCACAATGCTCAAATAAACTGTAAGATGAGTTAGGGATGTAATACGGTAGGCCCTGGAGATGATGTGACTCACAAGATAATGTAGTTACTATACAACAGAAAAGAATTTGGCATTTTGTAGAGAGAAACATTGGAACTTGGCATTTCTTTGAGTGATGAATTTGTGCCTGCAAATATCATTACACCTCCTTTTTAATCAATACTTCATTGTCATTTGGAGCTTTCTATAAGCTGTATCTCTTTTTTCAAGTGGAAGATACTGGACAACTCAGCTGAAATTCCTTGCCCTTCTCTGTATCATCAGACCACAAGTTCACTTTTCGAAAAGCAAATATTTTTCATATTCTGAGTAAACTACAGTGTTAAATTCTCATGTTTTCTGTCCCTCAGACAAGCTGGTAGTCAGAACAGGTGGAGAGAAATATGCCCTTTGTATTACTAATAGTGCTTGCTAGTTTTCCATCTAATCAAAGTAATTTTTAAGCAGCCTGCTGTGGGTCTGGGTTCAAAGTATCCATTCTTGAGAATCAGAAATATTTGACTTGAATCTACAGTAGCTAAATACAAAAAGCGTAATATTCTCTGCTCCTTCACAATGCTGGGAAGAACTCCAAAGGCCTGGGTTGAAGAAAAGAGATGTAATGCCCATACATGGGGATAAAAATAGCATGAGAGTCTGATTGGAAATAATACATTCCGCCTACAGCCATTAAAGGGAAACAGTAAGTCAAAGCAAATGCCATTTGCTTTGCTTGTGAGACTTCTAAGAAGTGCTGCTTCTTACTCTGTCACTCCCTGTCTATCTTGAAGGTGAGATTATTCTCCCAGGCAAGGGAGCAGTACTTAATGCATCCCTGTCCCTCTTAGTATATGCCCACACTTGCCTTGAGTACCCAAAAATGTAGCTTGCTTAGCAAAGAACTATTTACCAAATTAAAGCGTCTCGAAGACCTGTCTTGCTTCATAGTATGGAGTTGTGCTTTGTTACAAGGAAAAGCTTACATCTGTCCTACTGTTCCTGCATATGTATCTGTTGCTTTCTCCCTCCGACTGGCCCTTAGCTCTAACAGTTTGTCACTGACTCCCGCGGATCACGTATACAGTTGTTCTCATCCTTCGGCTGCAGCGAAGCCCTTCAGGGGCTGCATTTCGATCTCCTGAGAACTTTTTTTTATTACTGTCATCTCCCTGGCATTTCTCCTTTTAGCATGCTTAAGATAACCAAAATTGCATTTTCTTCAAGTTTTAATGCATCCACAAACTGTGAGTACCAGGCTATGAAACTATGGAAGATACTCTGCTATTCACTTGTTTGGTGGCATGGTTTAAGGCCATCATGTTTCAGCTACTACTTTTCATGCAGTGACCCCTCTTCCAAGGTGTGTTACACGCAGCTGTAGTACGTTTGTTGCAAGAGCCTTCTCTGCAGCCAGCGCATGCATGGCAAGCTGATTTCTGTGGTAGTTCTGCAGCGGGATACAGCTGCAGAGTGCACCCGGCAAGGTAATGTGAAGGAAACTTTTCACCCGTTTCATAACAATGCCTGGAATTACAGGATCTTGATCCTTTTCAAACTTTATATAAATGACCTTGAGCTTCTTAAGAAGGAATTTTTGAGTTTTGTTATTTTAAGTTAGGTCTGAAGGGAACCACATGCTGCAACCTCGAGTCTAAATTAATAAGCTCTAAAAAAAAAAGGTTGCACAACTGTGTGCAAATAGACAGCTGTTGAAGCCACCCAACCAACAGAGAGCCAAATCTGATAGAATAAATCAGCAGAAACTATGTTCATACTTCCTCAAACCTCAAAATTACACAGGATTGTTTTTTTCCCCTTATTTCCCCTGCTTCCACCCTAGGTTGAATGGATTCAGATCTTTTCTTGGAGGGGGTGGAAAGTCCTGAGAAGAGCTTGGTTTATGAAGAGGTAAGAGGTCTCTAAAAAAAAGCCAGACCAGTGCTATTCTGTTCAAGGTTTGTTTGCAATTGTGTCTTCGTTTGCACATGTGTAAGTGTCTGTGTATCTTTGAGGATTGTTGCTGTTTTGCGTCTTAGCTTTTTCTGAGATCGCGATTATTCAGAAACAAGTGTGGGACACTGAGCCTGTCAATGAATTCACTGCATTTTACCATTTTAAGGCTAACGTCGGCCTCACACAGGATGCATTTGGTATACAACGTGCCTTTCTTAGTCAATCTCATCATGATGTTGGATGAATATTCTGTGACACCCATTTTAGCTGCCCTTTTCTGAAATACCCTTACTTGCTTTGCAGAGAAAAATAGTGAGGAGTATTGTCCTTTCATGAGCAAAAAGAGGTTGAAGAAACAATAAGCTCTTGCATTTGTTAGCACTATAATTGGCTGAAAGGCACAGAGCCCTGCTGGTCCCTATGGCTCTCTACATATTCACTAGCTCAGAGCACAGTAGCTGGAGTTCGGATCCACGTGCATCCACCATGTACTTCTGTTAACCAAAACTACACACCTGTACTTTCTGTGCCTGTGATACCTCCTCACTTGTTTTACTGAAGTAATATGGAAGAAGAATTGAAACCAGATCTCCTAAAGCCAGACTGCAGCCTGAAGAATCGTTTCACTTGTGCTCTTGCTACTTTTTCTCCTCTAACCCATCTCTCTCTCACAAACAGAGGACACTGACCTTCAAGTTTGACAAGCATTTCTGGAAACCCTGCCAGGGTTTGCCCATACACACTGCTATTTGCAGAAACGGGAAATCAATTTCCGGTATTTTAATACTGGTGTTTTCATATAAATATGTACCATTATTTATAGCATCTCTGGGGAAGGAAAAAAGTGTCTACAAGGACCAAAAATTGTCTCCGGGAAAAAAAATATTCATTTGAAAAATAGTGATAGAAACTTGATATGAGCTCATAGAGACTGTAAGGTAGTGCCACTGGTGTTCATGTGGCTTCCATTGGTGCTAATTTTTATTTCTTCTTCCATGTGTGTAAGATATGAAGGAGATATTTATGCCATCTTTTCATGGCTATTACTACAATCATCTTTTTAGGGATAACCGAGTTGGATAGTTAAAGGACTGAATAGCACAGTTCTTCATGCCTTGCATCCTTCATGCTCTGGTTTTGGGGACGAGTGGCTGGAAAGTTGCCCGGCAGAAGAGGACCTGGGGGTGTTGGTCAACAGCCGGCTGAACATGAGCCGGCAGTGTGCCCAGGCGGCCAAGAAGGCCAATGGCATCCTGGCCTGTATCAGAAACAGTGTGACCGGCAGGACTAGGGAAGTCATCATCCCTTTGTACTCAACACTGGTGAG
>NW_009602192.1:0-16585 GCF_000690535.1 Cariama cristata
GGTTTTCCTCTCTTGAGCCCCTCGGGGCCGCCGATGGTGTTGAAGAGTCACTTCTGGACTGGGCAAAAGTGCAACTCCCCGCTGCAGCCCGTCTGCTGGAATAGTCTGGCTGGAAGGACTCCAGCAGATGTGTGTTTGAATAAATATTGTAACTATTTTTCTCCGGACGAACATACGTTTGTTTGAGGCTATATTGTTGTAACTCTTCTTGGTGGTTAGAACAAGAAAACAATTGCTTTAACTGCGAATCCACACGAGAAGAATTTGAGTGTAAACCTCCTTAACTAAGTTGGGCTTTGATGCACAGGTCTTCCCCTGTTCCCCCCCCTGCCTGCCTGCCCCAAAACAAGCCACAGTCTGCGTTTATGTCGACAATACTAGGCTTTAAAATAATAATAATAAAAAATTGGTGATAATACACAAGACCTTGCAAGTGCAGCTGTGTTTCTAGATGAGAAATACTTCAAATGAAGTAAATGGTACTTCTGTATTATAGATTACAGATAAAGAATATGCGGTTGTCTAAGTGATGTGTAGGTATTCTCCTCCAGTGTGTGTGTCCAGCTTGACTGAGTCAGAAATGTGGGGTCTCTTTTTGGTTTTCTTACCAGACTGGGGAATTGCAAAGTGACTACCTGTTTACGTAAGGAACTGCATTGGGAGGGCTTCCTGGCTCTTAAACCGTTTCTTTAAGAAAATAAAACCCTTTGAGAGCTTCTTCCATCTGGAAAATAGTGCTTGCATGTGCAGTTGCACTGTGTACTCTGCCCTTATTTGAATGACGATGTGGATGCTAGGAGTTTGGTAAACACAAAAAAAATGCATGAGGGTCTTATGTTTTGTTTTATGTCAGTGTGTTACAGTGTATGGCCTTTTCTAATGAATATATGGCAGGACCTCACAGGATGGGGAAAAATGGACTGAACAATAGACCTCAACACTTCTAACATTATGTGGTCTGACATCAATGGGAGATGAGGGCACTCACGGCCTTTCAGAATGGGACCCATGATGTTTTTGTATGATTAGATTAATGCTCGGTCTCGTCTTGTTGAGAAGATACATTAATAGTACTGGGCTACTAACATTCCCCAGCCTTGAAAACAAAGATGAATAAAACGTGAATGGCAGGAAAAAATGAAGTAGACATTGAATATAGTAATACTCTTTATTTTTGAAATACATGTTGGAATTGCAAAATGTCTCGCAACACTGAGCTCTCAAGGGAAAAGTAGTTTGAATGGCAAAATGAACTATATCCTCCTTGACTGAATGCATTCATGAGGCTAATCTGAGTTAAATTAACTTCTGTGTGGGGAAGGATGTTCCCCTGACGCGATGGGTTTTAAAATTTTACTGCTTTCATTTTTCAGTAGTAGTAAAGAGCTAACTTTGAGAGTTACGGTTTTGTTTCCCTTGTGATAAACATATTTACAGATTAGTACACAGGAGATTGCTAACAGTGAGCTTAAGAATAAACCATCATGCACATAGGCAGGTAAAGGACCTGAGCCTTCAGACAGTGTTGTATATATTCCAACTTTACTCCCCTGAGGAGGTCTCATGGTGACTAGTCATGAGGCTGCTTGTGTGCCCGCTGAATGCCTCTGAAAAATCCTGGTTTATGCGTGAGTTGGTTCTGGTTGTGTTATGCAAAGGGTTAATGTTTGAGGGTAACTGTGGTAGAAAGGTTGTTGTCTGAACCTGTATTCAGATGTAATTGGGTTTTACTCTAGTATCTCCCTGTAGGAAGTCTGACCACCCGTCTGCTCTTCTGCCATTTAGAAATTTTACTCCTTTTCACTGGGGATGTTGAAGGCAGATGAGTCAAGTTGCTTTTTGTTCTTTGGGTGTAGTAGCAAACTGTAAACATGGTAGCAGGGAGAACTGTTGGATTCTGTATTTAAAATACTTAAGTGAAACAGTCTGTAATGTATATTAGATAAAGTGCCTCTATTCTATAAGACAAAAAAAAATACATATCTTAAACATTCCTTTAATTGAAACTATCCAGCTGAATTAATTTTAAAATTACCATTAGTATGTGAAAAATGACAGTTTACGGTGGTATGCTTAATTTTTAGTATTGTTTGGAAGGGGAGGCTAATATAAAGTACATCCCCTGAATGCTTGCTGGAGATGGAAATTATTTGTAGCCAATAACTTCTTGTAGTAGTGTTTGCTAATTTCTTTTTCCAGTGAGCTGCTGTTGTGAGGGAAATGGGAAGGTAATCAGCAACATAATTTTTTTCAAAGTTGCAGAATTCAGCATATAGTCTGCTCACTATACTAGCATGAGTGATTTTTCTTCCATTTTAATGTACACAACGTGTACCATTACTTTTTGTTTTCCTTTGTCTTTTCTTCCTTCTCATTTTAAATATCACCTATTGGATTTTAAAGGTGATATGTAAACTCAGATGGAATCTCTGGCTGTTATTTATACCAGCAGTTCTTGTGGCTGGCTGGACAATGTAGAGTTGACACTTTTGTAAGTATTTGTCTACACAAGACAGAGGTAAGTAAACAGCTGGTCTGACTGCTAAAGGGAAGGAACTGGGGTCCTAGTAACTGCTGAAAGACTTCCAGTATGGATAACTCTGTCTTTACTTTACAAAGACCTTTCTTTTCTTTGTAGATTTTCCCCCAGTTCAGTCCCCATTGAAATATGTGTGTCTTCTACAGTAGCTTCTAGTTGCTCGTTTTAAACCTAAAACTGTATAGAGGTTTGTGGATGACAGTTTCTCCAATAAAATGTACTTTTGTTTTTAAGCTTGTTTTTTTTCTAATTTGAAAGTAGTATACCTAACAGTGTTGGTAAACAGAGTGCAAAATCTAAGAGGAAACTACTTTCTGTCAAAGGAGAAGCTAAACAAAGTGTGATTTGCTCTGTTTCACTTAGTCATGTTCCGAGACTTCAGTTCTTCCTTGAGTAAGACCTTTGATTACTTCATTACACTTCTGTGTAAATGTTTCTGTGAGAAATTGGCTCTGTCCGTGTGAAAGTGACTGGCTGATTTAAAATATCCCAGTACTTTGCACGGGGACTAATTCTTTTAAGTAGTGTGCCAAGTGCTTGTATTTATTTATTTTGGGGTGAACTGATGGATTATTACTAAATACTTGGTTTGGCAAATTACCTCCATCATGCATGTGAGAAATCCTGTATCCTGATAGAATAACACATCCTTTCTAATGTGGAAATAAATGGCTTCTCAGCATTCAGTTATCTCTTAGATATCTTGCTAAGCAGATAATATTTCATTCTTATAGTTGATACAATGTGAATTTTGTGACATAAAATGCAGCCAAGACAAGAATACAGTGCAAGATACCTCATTGTGACAAGTACTGTTAAGACGTGTTTTCTTTTAAATATAATTAAAGGGCTAGAACTGAAATCTAATGAAATTATGTAGCCTTTAGACTGCTTCAGATAGTGTAGAGCTTTGTACTTACATTTTCGTGATATTAAAAAAGTGGGGAAAAAGGTGGGTTTAGATGTCAAGCTTGGAATTTGTTTTTGAGATGAACTTGGGCTACAAAGATGCTCCTGGTGCCTTATTCTCGAGCTGAGTAGACTGTTGGACTTAAAAAGCTTTGCTACTGGTTTCACAGCTGTTAAACTTTTAGGTTCACAGTTTCCTTTTATATTAGCAGTTGGTCTCCTACTTTTCTGTACCCATACAGCTGCCATCAGTGAGAGTGCATCTGTACACTTAACCATAACATAATGGCTTTTTTTACGGTAAGGATTTAGGACCATTTTGGATTTTAAAAGCAGAGTGTGTTAGCCTTCAGAGGTGTTTTATTTAACAGTTTCAAGATTGGAATTGAAGTTTTAAAACTTCAAAATTTAAAATTCCAAATTGATTCCTTTTTTTAAAAAGGTGTTTAAGGGGACAGAATGGAAAGAAGGAAGATTGTTGTAAATTGAAAGATTTGAAAGTTTTCCTTCTATTGTTTAGTAAGACTTATTTTTCAAATTGTGTTTGGTCAGAGATAAAATGTTAATTTCTAGTCCAAAAAGTAAATATGGGCATTTATAGGAGTAGGAAAAAGTTAGAGTTTAAACTTTTATAGCTTTTTAGAGGGATTATATCAACTTCCTCCCTCTGCTTTATATAAAAAAAAAAGAGCGAGTTGTTTCAGACTATATTGGATTTGAAGTCACAAAGTTTACTTTTAAATATTGCAGTCTTTTGACACATTTACAAACAAAGACAAAAAGCAAGCTCTGATTGTATGAATTTAGGAGATGGAGAGCTGAGATCCGCTTCTCTTGCTGGCAGCACCGAGGAGACCCACAAGAAACGCAGTAATTCCAGGGAGGAATTACTAATCCCTGAGGAGCTGGGAGTGTGACTGCTCAGGGCTGGTGCTGGGGCCTCTGCGTTGTGCCCTCTCTTCCCTGTCCCCCACAAAATGTTGACTGGTGGCTGGTGAGAGGAGCTTATGAGCAGGAGTCAGAACTTGAGCTAGTGAGGAGCTGAGAGACTGTATGGAGGAAGGGTGTGAGATGTGGAGGAGGGACATGGTGTCCTGTAGGAGCAAGTAAGAAGAGCGGGGGTTTGGGAGGCTGTGGGGTGAGGTAGGGGAAGGAGACAGTAGAAGTGCTCAGAGATGAGAAATAATGCTGGAAGTGTGCATTCCCTGGGAAAGGCAAGAGGGGAGAACGAGGAGAAACTGTAAAGGCATAATTTACTGACTCAAGGACTGAACTGCCAATTTTACAATTAAGTACAATTTATACTCCCTTCCGTCTCTGAAAATTGGAGAGTGGGAGAAGTAGAGCAGTATGTCTGGGTTTTTCCAGACCTGTTATTAGTTCCCAGGGTAGCTTCACAAGCCTTGTTACAGGATTTCTTAAATGGTGCAGATGAAGAAGCAGGCAGCATTCAGAAGCTGCATTGGGAGAAATACAGGTCTTTGGCAGCACTGAGCAGCAATTAAACTTGGTAAAATACCCAGTGTGGATTTGCAGTACCTGTGTCTTCTGATGGTCTCAAATTTGTGTTATCTCTTGGAATTGCCAGGCTAAAAAAATGCAGAAAGTTTCTGGCAAGTGTCCAGAGGGGTATTCCCAATGAAATGTCAAATAGTAAATGAATGGAAGCAGGCTCTCAATCCCAAAGAAGGAAACGCGTGTTTTAGTAGTTCACAGATCCCAAGGGTGGTAGTTGTCAATTAGGTTTTTGCTGTGCTCGGGGAGGGGGTGGAAAGAAAGCTGGCCACAGTAAACTCATGGGGACATCATTTTCGTCAGTGTAAAATGAAGAATAATAATTTTTGTGGTATCAGTGCATACAGCTATCAAGTTGCTTCCGACACACACATGACTTGGTGTCTTACAAAATTTCAGAAGAGTGTAATATATTTTTGAAGGGTTCTTTTAGCTTGTTACTTCTATGAGTATCCTGAAACAGAAGCATAAATTTCACTTTCAGATGTCATCAGTAAGAAAAACCAACAACTTTCTGTAACTTGCTCCTTATTTATTTGTTAAAGCTAAAGATCGCCTGTCTTGGAGGTTTCAGATCTTCAGCTTGATTTAACTACTATTCTCAGTCTCATTGTTGTCTTGCAGCTTTAACCAGTGTTGGTTGCTGTGAGTTTTTTGGACCTCTGGTCTAGATAGTGAAGACCACAACCACCACATGGGTAGTGACTTTGGGCTTTCCAGTTCTGTTAGCAGCCTGCAATTTGAGCGAAGTAATTTTATTTTTTTTTTCCCTTTGCTGCTTGCTTTTACCACTTTCTGGATTTTTTTTTTTCCTTTTTTTCTTTCAATTTGCTTCTTTGCTTCCCTTGCTCCTGTTGACTCTATCTTTCTCCCTTTAGTTCTAATTGTTATTTTGATTATTATTTTATAGCATTACAATTCCTTATTAAAACTCCTGGTCATTAGAGAGAAGCCAGTAAGTCTTGGTAAATTCCTTCTACTTTCCCCTTTTTTTCCTAACAATTTCTTATGCTGTAAAATCTCAAGGACAAAGGTTTCATCGTTAAGAGCTGTTCAGTCCCCAGCACATTTGGGGTGTTATAGTGTCAGGCAATTAGTTCTTCTTTTGTTTGTTTTTACACATATATATATATATAAAATCTTAAGATGCTGCACATATAATAAAGCGAAAACATTTCCTTATGTACAGTGTTCATAGTATTGGTCAAGATGGAACAACTTGTTAGTGCATATAACATTGTATGAAAAGAGCTGTAGAAGTTGAGGCATCTAGGCTTCTGTGATTTTCCAATTGAGTAGTCAATGCTGAAACATTATTTGTGACCTTCAAGATGCAAGTCATTGACTGCTTTTTTGTGAAGGGTGATAATTTAGAACTGAGTCATTCTGATGTAGGAGCTGGAAAAGTCGCACTGACTGAGCTTTGGCTTGAGGCTAACCAATACTTTTCTAATGAAAACATAGAAGAAGGGTGCTGTCTCCTGAGGAGACAAGTGTTGTTAGTGCATCTTGAAGGTTGGAGCCCAGGGGTTCTAAAAGGGCCATATTTTGGAGTTCTCAGTGTTACTCTGGTGTATTAATTCTTGTCAATGCAAAGTAGAATTACTAAAATGTGGAAGGATTAGTAGTACATAGTACTAGTAGTAGTAGAGTATAGTACATAGTACTATAGCTTCGAAACCAGTTCAAAATACCTAGTGCATGATATTTGCTGTATAATTGGTGTATTTGTATGCTTGCCATAGGTTGTGGTGCACTGGCAGATGTGTTGATGGTAATACCAGCATTCCGTGCTGTTGTAGCTAACAAATAAGGTTAAATTTGGGAACTTCTGTTGTGAGCTGTTGTGCAAGAGGAATCTGGTCTCCACAGGACGCCCTTTGCAGGCTTGAGAAGCTGGTGATAGCAGATGGGGTACCTGGAATTGATGGATCTTGTAGAAGCTGATGGAAGCACTTGGCCACTTGGGGTGAACACTTAAGGATATTTTTCTTGACAATGTATGATTACTGGGCAATACAGAGAGAATAACTTACTACAACTTGAATGCCATTCTTACCCAAACTGGTGTCAAAGGAAGTTAAGAGCAGGCTATTTTTTTTATATATGTATATATATAAAAAAAATAAAAAAAAACCCCACCACCTTCTTCCTCACAACTTCTGAAGCCTCTAATTTCACAATTCCTGGGTTGAGTTGCTCAGCAGTTCGCTTGTTCACAGCATTAATTAGTGTGTTCTGGAGAGCTGCTGTTTATATTTTAAAAAAAATTTAAGTTTTCTTTTTTCTTTTCTTTTTTTTTGAGTTGGTTGATAAAGGAGTTGAATTTTAAATAGGCCATTATTGCCTTGATTCAGAAGCTTTCCAGGCATGCAACTGGCCTGTAGCTGGAGAAAGCAAGCCAGTGAGAGTATGAAACCATTAAGTGTTTTAGCTGGAGAGCTTGGGAGGTTGGATAAAGGGGGGCAGTCTAAGGGTTGTTTTTTGGCAGACTTTTTACATAGTTGACAATTTATTGGTATTTGGATGATAAACCAAGAAACTCTCCTCCTCCTCACCCCCGAAGCCATCATTCTTTAAACTTACGTCTAAGTTGGGTTTCCTAAAAATCCAATTGGGAGTATTCAGTCTTATAGTTATTAACACCTTGTAGACAACTTTCTTGCTTCTTGTGACCCCTCTCCTTTCACCTTGGCTTTTTATTCTACCTGCACATGATTGCTGATTCACGAACATGCTTGTTATTCAGGTACTTACCTTCCAGCATGTGAGTAATCCCCGTTCATATGCATCAGGTTAGGCATGTGCAAGTGTTGGCAGGATCGAAGCCTTGCATACTAAGCTCTTTGGATTAGACAATGTCTTCAGTAAAGTACTGCTTGTACACTTGGGCCTCAGAAAGAGAAGCTCATGGCTGTTTGCTTCTCAGTAGTACTCAAAACAGAGTTTGTCTGGGAAAACGTAACTGTGGTGTAAGAAGAGGTATTTTCTTTGAGGATTGATGTAAAATGCAGCTGGAATTCTGGACTCGCTTGTTGCAGGTGAGCTGTGTGCTGTTGATGTTAGTGCACCAAAATCTTTGTTTTTCAAGCATAACCTTTCTTTCTGAGACAGACAAGCTGGTAGGTGTGTGTATGTATGGTTTCCTTTGAAAGCATCACAACTTTTGGATTGGGGAAATAAAGCTGGTGTAGTAAATATCCATATCAAAATTACCAAATAACTTATTAAAACTGTATTTATCACCTTTGTTTCTGTTTCTGGTTTGTATTTGTTTTTCTTGTGTATAGCTTTCTCCTACTGCATGCTTTTGTGGAAAAATCACTCTTGGAAGAGATAGTTTTGAGACTCGAGTGACCATATGTCTTGCTCTTTTAGCACATAATTTCAGGTTGTCTTCCTCATTTATGGTCTTCTTGCAGAAAGAGAAGTTGATTGAGTTGTTGGGGGCTCTTCAACTAGAAGTTGACAGGAGATTGACAGATGTGGTTTTAGTGACTTCTTTCAGGAGAGCTTCTTGTTATGCAGCTTTAAAGTTCTCTTAAACACTTCGTACATGATCTTGTGAACATTTGCAATAATTTTTAAGAAGATCTAATTTGCATTTAGATGATGATGATCTGTTTTTCAGGTGGTGTGCAAGTGAGTGTATGTTTAGTGGTGGTGAAATCAGGTTATCTAAAGGTTTTATCTAAAGATTCATATGCATCACAATATTCAGGTATTTACTACTACTTCTTTAAAGTAATCATGGATGTCTGGTCTGGTTTTTCCTTTCTGAATGCTTTTATGAGAAAGAGTGAATGTTATTTGAGACTTTGCTTAACCTTTAATTGAAGGTAGGGCGTGTTGTATTTCTAACAGATTTGCTCTTTCAGTTTGTTGCAGGTGTGATTTAAAAATAATATAAAAAGCTTAATTCTTAAACCAAACCAAACAAGCCCTAAACAACTTTCCCTTGTAGTTGTTCAACTAGGTTTTCCTAGTAGGCTTTCCCTTGCAATTGATCAGTTGGCTTGTTGTTGTCAGCAGCTGCTCAGTCATGTAGTTCTTGAGTTGGGCTGGACGCGGAATGAGCTATGTAGGTACAACCTGAATTTTAGAAAAAAAAAAAAAAAAAAAAAAGGCCCGTCTCCCCCCCCCCCCCCCCCCAATCACAAAAGAGGTATTCTCAAGAAGGAATTAACTTTCAATTATGTTGTTTTCACCTTCAAGTGTTGGTATTTCTTTTTCCCTTTTATCATAAAGGAGTATTAAAAGTATAACTTTCTTGTTCAGCCCCTTTACTGCTTTCTGTGGCAGTGGTCCTTGGGATGCCCAGACTGCCTGTTTGTTTCCTCTCTATTTAGATATGCTGCAACAGCTTTCCTTTGCTGCTCTGCTGGTGCACTGGCAGCCTTTGCTTGTTTTGCTGGAGGAATGTAAGTTTCTAAGGCTTCTGGTTGCTATTAGGGCATATTAGGAAAGGGTGTGTTCTGTAAGATGCATTGACTACTGCTCTAGGTTAAGGGTCTGATTAGTCTGCCTTAATGGGTTAAACCCCTCTCCCCTCCTCCGTTGAATAGCACAGGGCTGACTTAGGTTATAGACTGCAGACGTGAACTTTGAGATATTTTTCTAAATCGCTGACCTTGAAAATGTGTAGGACAGCACTTTAAGGTACACTATTCGAACTATGAGCTAGTGTATATTCATCTGTTACCCTGACTTATGAACCTTTCTCTTTGCAGCAGTTGGGAGTGTTTTGTGGGCTGCATTGCTGCAAGCGACAGAGCAGTGTTTTGACTGAGCGGGAGTATGTTCCTTGAGAACACTGAGGAGCAGCTTCGCATACTGAGGTCAGAGATACTTTCTGCCTCAGGTTTTTAGGACTTGGTAGGATATCAAGAGTATTGGTGTTAATATGAAAATCAGTAAGTACAAGAAGGAAATCTTTGTCTGGCAAGGCTGATGACAGTCCTGTTCTATCTAGCATTGTTTGGCTGAAACCTGTGTGTAATGTGTGCTGAACTGGAAGAAAACACAATGTGTAGATACTGAGTTGTTTCTCTGTCTCTGGCTGAGTTGATCTTCAGTGATAAGCTGTGCATACATGACTTACATAAAATTATGTTGTCTGTTTTATTGTCTAGAATGTCAAATCTCAATTTCATTTTAGAGCCAACTATAGCAAATTCATGAAGTGCTGCGAAAAACCTGGTCGTTAGTATGGCTTTAGTACTTAACTTTTGCTCTTTCGAGGCCCCTGATTTCCTCCTTTCCAGTGATAACCAGAAGGTAAAGGCAGACTGGTGACACTGAGAGGATTGCAACATGGCTATTACCTGGCTACAGCGATGAGCAGTTTACTGCGTGTACTGTGTTATACAGTGTGCTCCCTTGTCAGACATTTCAGGGTGCTACGCTGTGTGTTGCTCAGCATCTCTGGAAAGTTAGTTCTTTTTTTCTTCTTCTGCAAGTCTGCATTGCAACAATACAGTGTCGAGTTTATTGGTTTTGCTCTGAATCTGTTTAGCTTTCTCGTAGGCACATGAGCCAGATCGTATCTGAGGGTTGTAGTAGCTGATGTAGGGAATCCACATAAATTGTTCTGTGAATTCATCTCATCAAATCCATTTATATGTGTATGTATATGCATGGAAATTTTTAATACGTGCTGCTTGTGTAATGAGAAACACTTTTTGGAGAAGAAAATCTTTATATTGAAAGTAGATGAGACTTTTAAAGACCCGTTCTCTGTTATGAAAAAAACTTGGCTTATTAATATAATGCATTTAAGAGAACAATAAAGAAAAAAAAAAAACCAAACCAAAAATCAAGGTTTTACTGAAGTACGATTGAATACATTATCATTATTGTGTAAAACATGAACCCACAGTAATTGCTAAAACCATTTTATAGCACGTTGTGGTGAAATAATAATTTGTGGAAGATGATAAATGTGCCATGGTTAGACCTTTACAATTTTGGGGAGTAATTTCTGATCTTGTGACGGTGAGAGGAGGTGACTTTGGATCACTGGGGCTTTAGGATTTCTGATGTTGCAAATTAGATCATGAGACCTTGACCTTTGATTTAATTCTAGCTAACATCAGTCGCAGGATAGTATCAGCTTTTTATGTGGAATTCTTAGTATTAAAAATGCTTTCTTTTCTAGATATGTTTCAGAAAATCACTAAAAGTGTGCTTAATTTTCTTAATTATTTCAACAGAACTTTGTTAGCTTATGGAGGGGAGTCTCATTTGGCTGGCTAATCTCTATTCTCAATTTTCTGCTGTCCTCATGTGTTTTTCGGTTCACACACAGTGTATTGTGAAGACAGGCTTCTCGGCTTTCCCAACTGAGCACTCTGTATCCTTTCGTGATGGTGGTGTTAGAGGACCTGTCAGGTGTATGCACTATTCATGCATGCAAATTTGTACATCTTAAAAGGCGATGAAATGGAATGTACTGTTTTAAGTGATTTCTTTATTCTTGTTTAATGCTACAGAATTTTAATCTTAATGTATTTTTTGTGTTGTTCTTCCCACCCCTCTCAGCAGAGTGATCTTAAATAAAGCTTACAATTATGGTAAGATATTGTATAACACCGTAAACTAAAGAACACAGGAGCCACTTCTGTCATCCCCACTTCTACTTTGTTGGAAGGTAAAGATAGAAGAAAGTGCTTAATAGGACAAATAACTCTGCATTCCCTTAAAAGATATCCTTATGTTAAGGACAACTTTTTCAGTGAGACTCAAAAAGAATAAAGAACAGTTACATTCTTTTCAAAATTAACTAAGTTCTGATTTGAAGAAATTACATAAAACACAGATGTCCGATGTTTATGTTATAAACTTATACTGGCTAACAAAGTTGTTGGGAGCGTTTGTAAATAAAGGTAATAAGTAGGTGTGGCATGTTGAGAAGTTATCATGAATCATCTGTGTCTGACCATTCGATTGCAAGGTATACCAGTGGCTAGGCATTTCCTGAAAGGATTTTTGAAAGTTCTTGAAGAAATTAAATTGTTCTTGAGTTCTTCTGTTATGCTGGACAAATGTGATTTAGGGAAGTTAGTCTTTCTACTCCAACAGTTTTTTGTGGTTTGTGGGTATTTTGCTAAGTACATCTTAAATATGTATATCTGCAGCCTTCTGAACATAAAATTTGTTTCTGTCAAAATGCTTATCCGTATCACAAATCTTACTGAACTTATCATTTTCTTTTTCTTTTTAAAACTTACTTCAAAGCAAACACTTTGTGGGTGTTTTGTCTTAATTTTACATCAGCCTGGAGAAATTTACAGAATTCTTTCTAAACAGGAATTACCCAAAGACTAGTTTTCATTAAACATGGATTAATTATTATGATGAAAATAATGAAAAATATGTGCATAGTTTTCCCCATAAGTTTTTCTCAGATCAAGAATAAGGTTTAAATAAAGTAACTTTGAGTCCTTGAAAATTTCATTCTGTTGTCGCTATCAGATATCGTGCATATATGCATTTTTGGCTGAAAGTGGCATCGCAGGGAAAAGCTGTTATTCTGCATCTTCTAGACAGCTCTGTGTTTATTAAGAGTGAACCTGCTAATGCTTAAGCTAAGAGTGCTCATTTCATGCTAGTATAAAAAACAATTTCAGCCCCAAATAGTGCTCCTAAAAAATGACCTTTTAGAGAGAAGCTTACTTTGCCAACTGACTTATGTATAACTTCGTTTCAGCCATTTTGCGAATGTCTAAACTGAACATCCAGCATCCCTGATGTTAATTGCTCTGCCTAGTTTCCTTTTGCAAAAATTGGGAATAAACCGCGGAGGTGTTTATAGAATGACCACCTCTGAAGGACTCAGGGACTTGTGCCATGGAGAAGAGGGAAAATTATATGTATACAGAGCAGGATGTGACTAATACATTGTCAATAAAGTATGAGGCAACTAATTGCAAGGACTCCCTTTGAGAAGATAATCAGGCGATGTTCTATAAGGGGGAAGAAAATAGATCATGGCCAATTGTATGTACTTGCTTAAGTGCTGAACTTGTTTGCAGAGCTAGGTGACCTTTAATAGATTTGGGTTGGGGGTAGAATTTAATACTGTTTTCAACCTGCCTTGTAACTGAGGTGTTCTTGGAGCTCTGGTCAGAGGAGAGCATGCCAGCCAACCTGGGCTTGGGGTCTCTGCTTTGTAGCATGGAAGGAGTGATGATGAGCTTTGCAGAGATTTAGGTCTGAGAGCTGGGTGCATGGCTGAGAGAAGAGAGCACAAACTTATTGAACTTCCTCTGCAATGGCAATTGTGAGCGCTCCCTGTTTGCTTTGATAAAAAGTCAATTAAGTTAGCTGATGTTATCCTCACTACTAGTTTACACTTTACATGAAGAGTTCCCTGTCACATGTAAGACAGTTTAAAAAAGCTTTTTTTTTTTTTTTTTTTTTACCACTACTGTTGTAGTTGTTGCCACTCTAGTAAAATGCGTCTGGTTTTGGCATATTGGTTTGAACATAAAATTGAAGGACAGGATGTTTGTTAAGCTGAAGTCCTGAGCTTGGACGTGACCAGATACGTGGTGTTCCATAACTGAAAATGTGTGTGAATGCCCTTAACTCTAGTGTGTTCTTAAATTTGTCATTTCATGACCCTAAAGTTAGAATTTGCCTCTGAACAATTTACCAGATTGGACTTCCATTGCACAAGTCTATTTTGTGATTGCTTTTTCAACTACTGCATAAAACTCATACAAAAAGCCTTTGCAGAGCATGGGAGATGTAGTTGATTTCCCCAGCTTGGGTGGCATAACTATGGTAAAATGGTTAGTGCAAATTTACTGCTAATTTTTGCTGCTACTTTTGTTCACGTACGATGATGGAATATGAATTGACTGCACTATACTAAGACGTAACATTTTTTGCTGTTCTCAAATGCTACTTGCACATCTGAAGTGGAGAAGTGTTAACATTTAAAATGTGCAATCCTAATACTGTTTTCAGACACTGAGCAGAAAGCGTGCTCATGGGTTTGCAGTTAGTGGAAAATATCGAACTAGATGTCATATGACTTGCTATTGGATATTCCTCTTCAGTGTTGATGCTGTGAGAAAATGGGAAATTATAGAAGTATAGTTGAATTACAGTTGCTGTACTGTGTTTAGACATTGGATTGCAAAATTTCTCATCTTGGTGTAAAGATGTCAGTTTGCTTTCATGTGAAAAGTTGATTCTTAGGTGGAACAGGGTATTTTTGTCTCTTTTCTCAAAATTGGCAAAGTTGCTGATTTCTATGAATGCATGGATTATAGCGACAGTAAGGAATTGAAGACTTTTGGGGAGGGTTTCTGTCATTTAGAGGAAACCAATACGGGAATGTGAACACTATGGCAGAGCAGATCGTGCATTACGAAAACATAGATGACTTGCCAAGTTACATCTTATTTTTCTTAGAATTTATGTTGAAAATGATGTTTTTTGAAAGATTAATCTCACTTTAAAAGTTCAGAACTGTGGTAAAATACAGTTTTACGGTTGGAGAGGTTTGAAACAGAGAAGGGAGGAGTTCATCTCAAAGGAGAGAAATGAAGCTGGGAATGCAATACCTACCCCAGCACTCTGTTAGACAGTGCAGCCCACAGAAATAGGAGTGGAATTGTCATTATTTTAAAAATTAGTGCCTTAAAATATGTGATGCAAACTAAATCTAATATTAAAGTGCTGTGACTGTATCACGACAGCTGTGTCTTCCTGGTATATTTTGACAAAAGCAGCCTACCACTCAGTACAAAGAAGAAATACAGGAAAGCCTGCAACCCTTCCCAGTGGCTTACTGCTGATGGACTTTGTAATTACATCTGTCTACCTCCATCTGTACCCTGCTCAGCTAGAGGCTGGATTTAAGATTAATTTTATGATGAAGGATCCTAGCTTACAGCTTTATCTTAATTAGAATTCACCATCCACTTTACATAAAAATATCTGAAAGCTTGTTTCTACGAGAGTGCTGATTATAGGGCAAATGAAAACATTTTGATCTTTCTTTTTTGATAATTTGGGAATAATTTAAGTATATATAAATATATTCCCATGCCATCTGGTTTATTTCTCTCTTCATTTTACTGTTGGCTTCTGTCATCTTGCTTACTGCTCTTTGCCTTTTTAATTAATAGGAAAAAGCAAGTAGAAATGACTTTTCTGTGATCACGGTAACATTTTAAAGAGTATTGAATGCTATGAAAAGTACTGTTTTTCTATATTTTGAGATTTACTGCTGTTGGACATAGCTCTGATATTGGTATGAATATAATAAATCCCTTTGAGTTGGGTGTATAATATTTAGTGTAATTAATCACTTTTTTCCTGGGAAATATAATGTTTTTCAGAAATAAGTAGTTCCGTTCTTGAACTATGATACTGAGGTTGAACTATGATGGTAAGATTGTTGCATTTAACTCTTATATTCTGGTGGTGTCCTGGCTGAAATGGATCTGTTCCTAAAAGCTGTGATTTGGAAATATTTAATTAAATGTGCAGGAGTTAACATTTACCATATTCTGGAAACTCTCAGGATGCAGTCTTGTGAAGACTGATAGAGAAGTTCTGTCTGTTTTAATGATTTGCATAAGAAGTGAAAAAGAAGGAAAATACACACTTATCTTTTATTTGGGTTAATATAATCTCAAGTGCTACAATGTTACTTTAGAATTGGGATTTTTGGTTGGGGTTTTGTTTGTTTGTTTGTTTTTTTAAACTCTGTAAAAGTAGTGTGTTGAGCCCAAGACATTTTCTTCACGTGAAGGGAGTTTCAATAAGATAATCTCTTATGTCTTTAAAAAAAAGGGGGTGGGAGGAGGGAAGAAAAAGGGAGAAAGTCCTAAAGACTTTCCTTAAACAGCATCACTTAAAAGGTTCAGTTCAGTTTAACAAGGTGCATATGCATATGCTCCATTTAAGCAAGAGAACACTTCCTCTCTTGGGTTTTATAATGATATTGCTGCTTGCCTGAGTTCAGATGATTAAGTATGACCCTAATGTTGTTAAGCCAGTGCCTGAATTCCCGATATGATAATTTGCAAACAAAACTTTCTTTTGCTTAGTGTCAGTTGCATTCTGTTTTGTTTGACAGCATTTGGAAGTTAAATGCCCTAGCTTGGTGCTTCCTTGCTTCTATTGAAAATCCTACAAGGGCGTGATCTTACATGTCAAAGGAGATGCTGGACTGAAGGAAAAGCACAAAAATATTTTTCAAACCTCAGGGTTTCTGTGTTTTCATTTGAAACTTTGTATTAAGCACCTGAATCATGGGATAAGAATTTCTAAAGTTCCCTTAAAAATTAGGAAAATGAAGGTGCTTTTTACCCACCCAAGGCATAATATAGATTTTGAAAATATGAAAATATGCTGGTTTGTATACTGATTGTAAGTGTTAACAATTTTGTTTTCCTGTTTGGTTTTTTTTTAAATGCCACTCATAACACCAAGTTCTCCTGCATTTTGCAGTTTGGTAGCAATGTACACAAGGTCTGCATTTTGCCACAGAAGGAAAATAAAGCCAGGTAACTCTGATGTTTGGGGTGTTTTACAGCTGGCCAAAGGGGGTGGCTGTGACCACCCCCCCCCCCCCCCCCCCGGCAGCACGGTGGGGGGCGT
>NW_009602192.1:16616-60313 GCF_000690535.1 Cariama cristata
TGGAGGCCTGCCGTAAGACTGTGTGACTGCCGAGCCTAGCTGACTCAAGCTAATCTCTGATTAGTGAGTGATCTTTAGCCGTACTGGAGCCATGCTAAGAGTTAGTGAAGAAGCAAGAAATCTGATCTGATTTTTTACTACTGGATCATCTCAGAAATTTTTTCTCTCTATTTGATTAAAAAACTAGTATGGTATAGAAGTGTCTTGACAACTTGGCCTTATTTTTACTTGCTTCAGGTCTGTTTTTAATAGTTTTACATACACATTTGGAACTGGTGATTGAAAGGAGGAGTTGTGTCTTTGGAAGCAGCATTACTGAGAGAGGAAATAGTCCTTCTGGGACAGCACCATGGGATTTAAGCTGATGGGAAGGGCAGTGCCATGTGGTGGGATAGATGATGTTGACACTGGCAGTGTCTTTAACAGAGAAGAAAGCACAACTGGGTTTCTCTGTAAGGAGGTATATCTTGAATTGCGGTCTATAGCATACATACAAAAATGAGAAGCTTTACTTTGTGCTGATTATACTTTCTGAAGGGAGTGTACTTCATGGCTGCAGCTTTGAGTGTCTTTGGTGATATGGTGTGATTTTTGTCTTTGCTAATTATTCCACAGCTGCTCACCCCTTTCCTCGTCAGTGTCTTTGTTAACATGGTTACCTGGATCTTTAAGAGAAAGAACTATGGTATCTATTCTTTATGAACTAAAATTATATGTATGTCAAAGCTACTTAGCTCATCTCAGGAATTGCACTTTAATTTTGCAGTAAGCTTTATACACAGAAAACCCCCAGTGTTGCAGTCATTTCCCTAGATTTAGGGGGAACCTGAAAGCTAGTTTCACAAAGAAGCCGATAATATTGCTTTATAGAAGTTATACTGCAGTACTAAAATCCATCTGTGAGGGACCTCTTAGAACTTTGTAACTCTACACCAAGACATCCTAATTGTCTGCTCAGGTCACAGCCAGCCTTTGATGTCCCACAGACCACGGTAGGGTACTGGGCCAACTGGTTCAGCTGCCGCCCTGGTGCTGGCTTAGAACAACAGCCCTTTGTTGTGCGCCGGGCTGGTTGGGCTGCTGCAGGAGCAGGGAACCTGCCGGCCAGGCCAGCCTTACGCTTCAGTAAAGCGTGCAGTTTGGGTTACGTTTGCACTAGTAGCACAAAGTCCAGGGGATATCCGTGGTGTGTTTTGTTTGGTTTTGGCTGTGAAGATGTCTGCTCTGTGCTGTATGCGTGGCTTCTAGTGTCTGAAGCACAACAGTATCTCCTGGGCGGGTTAGCAGACTTAAATTTTTCAATCTGTGTTCTCGCAGGTATTCTGCTTATGTTTTAGCTTATACCAATGATGTTTCTTGTAAAATCTTACTAGGAGGTTTGTTTGGTTTGGGTTTTGTTTTGGTTTGGTTTTTTTTAACTGCTTCTCTTCAGCAACTCTTGGACAAAGACTTCTACTGGTTATAGTTAAAACTAATTTTAGGATGCCTTCTCCAGACCTGTGTGGATAAATGTCCTGATATTGAGAATAAAATTTTAAACAGGAAAATGTTGATACGTGCACACTATCTTATGATTCCAATGATTTGGAAAACCAGTAAGTTGGGTTGTTACAGAGATGCTGCTTTATAAGAATATTGCCATGCCAGAAAGCATAAAAAGTATTTTGAAACTGTATCTAAACTGATTTGCATCCAAGACATGTATTTGTGTTGCATTTATTCAGACATTGCTCCTAGGATTGCTGGTGCCAATTTTAAATATTCTTGCCACTTTAATACAAGTACATTCTGCAGGTTGACTAATAGAGTACCAGTAATACTTGATTGTTCAGTGTACCTAACTATAATTTCTTTAGCTTCGCCACCACCCCACCCGCTCCCCAGCTTGAACTTGTATTTTTAAATCACAGAGACTAAGTTAAATAGTTTGTTTGATACGTATGCGTAGAATATATGTTGGTCCATGTACAGTGTTTGGAAAAGTAGTATGGCTGCTTGTAATAACCCTTCCCTTGTGCTTTTTCTTGATAGTTTGTTATTCTCTTGTGGTGTTTTGTTTTTTTTTTTCCCCAAGCTTGCATTAACTCAGGCTTAAGGCTTGTTTAATTTTATGAGCACTTGCTTGCTGGTCTCATTCATCCCAAAAGCAATGCTGAACAGTGCAACAAATACATTATTGCTATAACATAGTAAAAGTAATGAAAATCAAGTGTTATGCGGGCAGCACCTGAAACTAGGTGATAATGACTGTGGTTATTAAGCAAACTTGTCTGGCTTTAATCAGAGACCTGTTTGCAGAACACAGACTTGATGAAAAAGACAATAGAAATGTGATAATGACAAAGCTTTACTGGGTTGGGAGGACTTGGGAGCAGTGTATATGAGATACCGTCTGTATGATCAACCTGTAATCTTTGGAGTTGAGATGGAAGATGAGTTGGAAGAGAGCAGAAGCAGAAATGCGTTACTATAAAGCTACACTGAAAGGTATTGGAAAGTTGGGTGATTGCATCGGTGCTGAGTAGCTTTGTGCGCTCTTTGTTGGCTATTCTTTTGGCTTTCTGCTTGGATGGGAAGGAAATGGAAAAAGGTGTGAAAAATTCAGAGTACAGTTTCTTTTTTCCTTTTATAATTCCTTTATGCTACTCTCCTGTCTTTCTGAGGGATTTGATCATAGCATTTGATCTGCATCTTGAGCAGCAGATTGATGTGTTTCAGCCATGCTTTGCAGCAGTTTGGCTGTAAAATACAGAAGGTTACTGTTTACGAGCAGAAACTAATTGAAATAAATTGCCTAAATTCCTTTAAAGAAGGAAAAATAATTTTACTGGCGAATCAGTCTGATGTCCAATTCAGCAATTACCTTATATGGTTCCTGGTAAGAATTGTGCAGCATGAAGAAGCGAAACATTCTGAGACCAAAATCAGGCTTTTCTGGTGGTTTGGTTGTGGCAGTGTCATAACCCACTTCCCTCTTTCAGTGTTCAGTAGCATGGGAAGCTCTTCAGCTGAAGTCCCAACCACTCGGGCTTCCTGTGGTTGTTTGGAAACTGATTAAAAACCACACATGGGGAAGAGAATTCTTTTTTCCTTCCAAGAAAAGTATTTGGTTTTTTTGTTCCATCCTCCCCTGGATATATGTCTTGTAGCCATATATGTGCTGTGAAGTCATTTTTTTCTTGAGCCATATTACCTTTCTAGCTTTGTACAGAACCTGTAGCAGGAAATACTGTTGTATATCTTTTCAGATCTTATGTTGGTTCCTACACAGTCACCTTTTCTAGAGACAAACTTTTAAAATGATTTCTGGTAACAAATAGGGAATAGCTAACACGTCTCGTTGAAAAATTTTCAAGAACGTCATGGGTCTACATGTGTCTTATACTGAAATCATAGTTTTATAGAAAGGGAAGGTCCTTCTAAGTGTGATGTTGAAGTTCTGGATATGATGTTGTCATGTATCAATTTATACCTTCCTCCATTTGTAATCATGTATAGAGGATATAGTCTTACTAGCAGCTGAGACTGAAAACCCAAGGCATTACAAACCTGGCTTTTGACAGCTAGGGCTTTCTACAAGTGAGTTCTATGGAAAGGAAGGTCTTGCTAGTCACCATCCTCAGATGTGGTGTTTTAATTTCTGTATCCTGTCCCCCCCACCCCCCAATTTTTTTCATTCTTTGTTTTAAAGGTCTTGTGGAACTTGTCCTGGAAATCCAGGAAGGGGAAGGTTTATGTTGGTGGTGGTGTTTGTAACAAAGTCTTGAGTTTGCAGCTGTGGAATCAAATGGAAATTACCTATATTTTGGATGGAGCAAGGGGCATTAATGCATAGCTTTTCCTGTCGAAGTTAATTTATTGTCACAATGTTGGTTCCGCACAGTGTCTGTCAAATGGGGCACAGCTGAAAGTGTCAATTCTAAAGCTTGCCAGACTGTTTTAGAGACCTGGTTGATTGAAGGCATAAGCAGGGCTGCAGTTTGGAGCTGTTGGTTTTAATAAAACTCTTTCATAGTTGAGGTTGTTTTAAAAAATACTGTTAATAAGAAAAGTGAGATGTGTGGCTGATGTTGAAACATTGTCCAGAACCTTTTTGTACCTACACATACTTGAGTTGTTAGGCACATCTGTAATGTATACCGCTGCAAGACAGTCAAACGAAGGAGGTTATTTTTGAGTAGTATTTACTGAAGGTATGAAACCTAAATAATACCCATTCTCAGTCCTCTTACTTGTGCAATAGTTAATGTAATATTTCAGTAGTGAGAACAGATTTCAGAATGAGCAAATTCCAATAAATTAACATGGTTATAAGTTTTGAAAAGATGAACAGCATTTCATCCTACATATCAGCTTCTTATTCTATAGAAAAAAGAAGTCACTGAGGATGAAAATAAGAGTTAGGGACTGTGAGGAGATAGTGGTATGCCTCTTGCAGGTCATAAAGAGATCTTCTGGCTGTTCTGGGGGAAAAAAAAAAGGCAGAATGGAGACGACAATCACCTTTGTGTGAAGACTAGGATTTGAACAGTCAGCCACAGTCAAATGCAGGGACAGAGTCCTGGAACGCTTGGTTTCACTGTTCCCTTCACTTAGATGGCATTTAAATTGTGAGACATGCATCTTACGGGGGAAATAAGCTGCTTTTACTATGTTTTAGATTACAATGTTAATGGATTTGGTCAAAGATGACATGTTAGAGTATACATTTGTCTTTTAGTCCAGTAAATGGCAATTGACCCCCCCTCTGGTGGCACTGTTTGCTGTCTGAGCAGGCATAGGAATATCAAAACAAATGAACATTGGTTCCAACTGTAGCTCAGGTTTCTCCAGGTTCTCAATTTTCATCCCTTTCTCCAGCAGTCTAAAAGTACTCTCAAAACTTGCTGTTATAAAATTTTTGCTACATCCATTCCTCTGTAGTATTTTTATTTGGACAATAAACACAATTTTCTAGTCCTGCCTTTTTAATAGCCACAGTAGTGCTGTATTGGAGCTTCTGTCTTGGTAGCAGAGCAGGTTTTTTCATTCCAATTTTGCTTTCTGTGTGTGTACACAAGCCATGCTGACAGCTTTTCTGCCACTCACAGCTAAACAGGGAGGCAATAGGACTTTTTAAAATGGAAGTTGTGGTTTGTTTTTCAGGGCTTCTGGTTTATGCGTCTTGCTACTCTTAAAACATGCTGTTACAGCTTTAATGTTGCTTGACTACACCTGTGGAAAGCATATGCATGCTAAATTGCAATTGTAGGCTGTACTATCTAGGGTTTTTTTCTGCTTTGAGGTTGTTGGAAGTTTTTTAGTGGAAAAAAGCCCATGTGCTAACACTAATTTTTAGTTTTCAAGTTGATGTTTTACTGTCTAGGTTTTAACTTAGTATGTGTTAGCATAATACCAAAATGCATGAAAAAGGTATCACTCATTTAGAGATTTGTTGTACCTTACGTGGCTGTGATTTATTTTCTTGATTTTTCTTGTTCTGTACCTGCTTTTTGTTGTGGATAGGTGAAACCGAGAGCAGTGTTTCAGGCTGAGCTGTCACGATGGGATCGGTGGTCACAGCGGCAGGAGAGTTCTTGTGCCGTAACACAGCTCAGAGCGCACAGTTGAGAAAACTTGCCCACTTTTACCCCTCCTACCCTCGCTCTTTGCACTAGTTTCAGGACACTTGAGGCTATCTGTGCTTACACCTTCTAGTCACAGGGACACAAGAGGTTCTTTCAAGTGTCCTGGAAGTTTGGCATAGGGAGTACAACACTGAAGAATATGTTAGCATTGATATTGCTCCTTGATAGGTGAGCATTTCCTATCACACCACAGGATTTTCTGCAGACTTAAAGTATTCCGTCTGTTAATTAGCATACTGCATTGCAAATAGTCTATTCCCCCTTTTTTTTTTTATCCTCCTCTTCCATGCCTGTATTGCTCTTAACAATGCAATGTTTTGTGGATATTTCTGATCTTTCAAAGCTTTACCGTTGAAGAACAGACTTGGAACCACTGTGAGTGATATTACTGTGCTGATAGTTTCTCAGAAAGCTTTCTGCTTCCTGTTAATTTTGGGGAAAATGCTCAGTAATTTAACGGTTCTTAAGATTGACTTCTGTGCTGGCTAAAACATCTGTCTGGCTAAAACCATCAGTTTTTGATTTTTTTTTATTTTCATTGTATGTGGAAAGGACAATAGATGTATAGTGTACGTGACTGGACATACTGCATTCTAATAGAAATTTTCATCAAAAATTTTGAAGAACAATAGCGCTTTCAGTCATCACTAGACCTGTATTCATGTTCCTCTAAATGTAGGCTATGGCACTTAGCTTGAGATACTGTTGATCTTGCAACTATGGAAGTTTGGAATAGGGAAATTTTATAGTTTTTTGAGAGTTCATAGTTTTGGGAAGGTAAACCTAAACCTAATCTTGCATCTTGTGTATCAACAGTGACACTCTAATTTTTTTAATAATTTATTTTTAAAGAAATTAATCCAACCACTCTTATTGTCCTGTGCTAAGACTTGCAACATAAAAATTTGGAACAAATGACATCTGTTTAACTCATAGTGCAAAAAACACCTTGGTAAATTGAATCAAATAAGCAATCCGCTTATAATATTAATTTTTGCCACTTGTTATAATTTAAGACTTCAGTTTTTCCACTTTATGAACATACGGTCTCTAGATAATATATTTAAAAAGAAAATAAAGAAAAGTGTGCAAGTGTTTTCCTTCCCTGATTTCTTGGAAAGTAGAAGATATAAAAATCTTCTCTAGTTTTGAAAATAGAATGCTAGATTTCTGGATAGGAAACAGTTAGGAATATTGATAAGATGATGGATATTTTGAAAGATTATCATGTATGTGTTTGGAGCCAAGAGCCGTGGCAGGGACTTTCTATGAAAATTTGTCTGCTTGCTTTCAGAACACAGCTCTTCTTTCTCTTCTGCAAAAATGCTAATCATAAGACTCCCCCTCCCCACGGTGATGAAAATTCTTACCTTTTTCTTGCTAAGACAGGCAAAAATTAAAAAGTAGGAAAATTAAAGAGGTTGCCTTCAGTAAGAAGATAAGCAACATCTTGGAAAGCAGATGAAAGATGATGATTAAAGAGCTAGGACTAGATCTGTTTCTACAGTGAGATGTAAGGAGGAGACAGGAGCCACCTCCACTTGGGAGGGATGAGAATAATACAGGGCCAACAGGTTCCTTAGGGCTCTGATTTCTGCTGGTGGGGGAACATGGAGGATTGTGGTTGCCTCTTTCCATTGTGTTCAGTGATACTAATGGACCAAGAATAATTTTGCTGATGCCAATGTGGATTTCCTTTTCCTGTTTCTACTAGTTATTTTTCTTCCCTATCTGATGGCAGGGGAATGATTCCTAAGATCCAGTGTACTTTTGAAAACACAAAGCAAATTCCTGTGTACCTCTACATGTGCCAGTAAAACATGATGGCCCTGTTGTTTGATCTATAGTCTTTCTGTTTGAATGTTTATCCTGAGCATTTCTTTCAAATATTGAGTCTTCTTTTCAGCTGCCCATTATCACTGCTGCTTATTTGCTGGATGTTGCTTTCATTTGTATCTGCTGTTAATTTGTGTAGGTGATAAATGTGTAATTACGTGTGTGTGTGAGAAATCATCCCAAGTCCGGATCTGGCAACATGTTGTTTCTGATGAATTCTGAACCTTGCTGGCCGGAGAGCACATACTTGCTATGCAGGCACGAATCAGTGGGTGATCATTTAATCTGTGCAAATATTCTGTCCTCTTATGGTGAGCTGAGGAACCAAGGAGATTACATTTTAAAAGCATGTAAGTCGTGACTAGAATCCTCTCGTCTTGAAAACAAGATGATGTTGATCTACTGTGTCCAAATGTGAGGTGATTAATAGTAATGGTTAGTATTTGCACTTTTAGGAATGCTTAGAGGGGTTCAGCCTAAAAATAGCAGAAGGGAGGTAGTACACTGTCTTATTTAGTAAAACATACTTCCCTAATACAGGTTTCCAGTACAGGGATGTTGCTTGCCTATCCAAAGGGCCACGTTAGCTCAGATATACAAGGGTTTGTTTTTCTTAACTTTCCTGATGGCTCCCCTTTTTCCATGTGGTAATTGCTTTTGGCTGGCATCACCAAAAAACTCTTGAGGCTATGCTCTTTGATGGGGAAACTTCTGATGTTTTTAAAATGAAACAGGTTCCAGATCTTGGATGCAACTTGAGCTCAGTTTTGACTTGTAAAGCTTCTCCTGTATGCCTGGGAGGGTGCTTCTGCTCACTTTATCTTGGATAGTTGCAAAGACTGAACAATCAGCTTCTGTGTTTTGTACCTGTGGAGCTGGTGGCAAGTCACCAGCTTAGTTTTCTGATGAAGTGGTTGGGAGGGGAGTTTGCCTAGGCGGGTCAGAGACATTAGCAAGTCCCTCTCAATTTACACTCTTTTTTTTCTTCTAATAGTAAAGTTGCTACCTTCAGGTAGACTATATTACAGGACTCTGATGCTTGTACTTGTTTGTAGTGCAAGGGACTGTGATAGGCAGCTGTAGTTAGGTGGGTGGAGAGGGTTTGTGTGGGATTTTGTTTGTTTATTTTCCCAAGTGTTAATTTACATTTGTGCATGGAGTCCCTTCTCTCTGATAATTCGTCTAGGGAGTGGAGAAAAGCATACTTTATGAAACTGAAAAATAAATGAATATGACCAACCTCCAAACTCACACCTATCAGGATACATTACCAGATACATAGAGAGCACATGCTAAAAAATAGAGTGCTCTTCAGATTAAATCTCCTTGTTTTATCCTGTTGTCCTCATACTGACGATAGTAGCATGAGGGTTATCTGACTTTGCCCTTGATCAAAAAAGTCTGGACCTATCTGAAAGTCTATAAAGACTTAAATATTTCCTCTGACTGGAAAAAATATTTCATTTTTTTGCTTTCAGGGATCTCTACAGTAGCTTGGATTTTTTTTCCTTCATTTTTTTCAGTTATCTCTATTCTGTGAAAATTTTTTTTTAAGTACTGATTTATTAAATATTTCTGGAAGGTTCTCTGCACTTTAAGTAAAGCAGAATAAGCATAAGCATCAGTAATTGTAAAGCAAATTTAGCCCTTCAAGTGGAAAGTTGCAGGATTTGTTTTCCCAGCAGGATAAAGCGTAGCAGAGGAAGGGAAAGCAATGATTTAAAGAGCTATATGCTATCAACCTTCTTGTCAGTCAAAGAGTTTTAGTTTTCTCTGAAGTTTTCCACCGATGTTATTTATGAAAGAAAAGAGATGGTTATATGCTTTCATACAAATTAAAACCCTTTAGGGATTTGTTGCTTTGTGGATTTTGAAATGTGAACCACTTTCTCATGGGTCAAAACTAATATTCACACTTGTTTCTGACAAATCTTCTAATGTACTCAATATGTCAATTTTTGGAAGATGTTACCCAAGCAGAGAGAAGATACAGTATTTCCCTTGAGGAACTTGTGGTTTACAGCATGGTTAGAAAAGACGGAACTGTTGTGTTGAGCTCCGATCATCTATTTGCTTTTACATACTTCAGTTTACACAATTAAACTTTTTTTTTTCAACTGTGTATTCTTAACTTTAAAATCCTGCAGCAACATAAGAACAGATGGATGTGGAAAATTTTTAATTGAACATAACCTAGTTGTTTGTAATTTAAATCTTTAATATTCTTGATTTATCTAATGGAAATGCAGAATAAAAATACCTCTGTGAGAACAGGAGATGCAGTACTATATAAGAATAGACAAAATGGTGAAAATGTCTTGTAGAAAAGAGTTACAGTATCAAAGGTCGGTGTAAATCATGACAGGGTAGATTTTAATCCTGTGCTTCTAAACAGTGATCTTTCTCAACCTGTGTTTATTTAGTCATTTCCTAGGCACTTTTTCGTATCACAGACTAGCTGAATTTGGTTTTCATTGCAGTGTGTTTCAAACATTTGGTGGTTATGGGTACAGTAGCAAGCTAATTCATCTCAATTTGGGTCTTTTTGGGGGGAAGCCTTTTCTTATGGTATAGAAATTGCACAGTTTTGATTATGATTTAATCAGTGCTTAACTGTTTGTCACTGTTTCATATTGAAAGCGGTGCGTATGTGAGGAAAACAACAGATGCAATGGATATGTCTCTCCTCTCCCCTCCTTTTTTTTTTTTATATTTTTCTTTTAAACTCACTGCCATTCTCCTCATGCCGTTTCTGTCCCCTGCACACCCTTGACTTCACTGCAGCACTCATGGCTACTGCTGAAATGGGAAACTAAATGAAACACTTGATCCTGATGGCAGCTGCTCTTGGTGACACCATCTCCTTTAGGAACATCCCCAGTATTTTCAGAACCTGTTCAAGGAGGAAGGTGTAAAGAAGGCTGGTTCACTGGAGGCTTAAAGTGGAGAAGAGATGTCAAAGCCTGCCATTAAGCCTACACAACAAGGCCTGTTTCAAGGCTACCTATGGAGGCACAATTTTTACCGCCTCTTCTGTTGCTGATATGGGAACGGTAAAATGTGGATGTTTATATGGTTAAATGAAGAGGTTGCAAAGTGTTACACAGTCTATCTGCTACTCCAGATGACCTGGTGTGCTTATTTAAGGCACAGCTGTGCGGGTACCAGTAGCTGAAACTGAATGTTCAAAGCTGTCCTCACTCAACCTTCACGCCTGACAAGTGGTGCTGATGGGGAGGCAGCATCCTCATCTGCTCCTCTACTCTGAGAGGTGTAGGTGACAGGAGGTTGAGGGGAAACCACAGCTCTGTGACAGGCAGGTGAATTTCCAAGCAGGACAGGTCTTGACTTGTTTATTGGTTCAGTCACCACTCTTGGGTGGGAGACCACTCTTTCTCCCCTCAACAGCTCTGACTTGTGCTGTCCAATATGCCATGTTCTACTTCTGCAGTGTTATAGTCTTGTTTTCTTTTGTCTTCTCTCCTGTTGCTGTCTTAGTGGACTAGGGCATTGTATTTTCATTTGGAGTAGCATGCCGGACATTGCGTGCGTTTGCTGAATTTTTAGACTGCATCTCTTCTGCAGACTCCAGGGAGGTGTTCTGTACTCCATTAATCTCAGTGTGCGCTGTCATGCAATGCTAATGCTACCGCTTCATGGTAAGAGTGTGATTTCAGTATTTTGTAGATACATCGTCAGTGCAGTAAGCTTTAAAACTTTTTCCAGAACTGATGGAGCCAATAGCATTTGGCTGCCTATTCTGAAGGCATTTTTTTCATCCTTATTATTGATCTTAAGGTGAATATTTGGCTTATTAAAATCCTCCTATTACTAAGATGTGCCTGGCTGTTACTAGAACCTCAAGTTCCCAGTTATTCTTTGTATGCTCACTGCAATTGCGTGCTTGGTAACCCAGACCTATTGGCTTAAAAGGTCACAGCTAAGCCCTTTTAAAGTTGTTAGCCACTCTGTGACTTGGTAGAGTAGCAGCAGCTGCAGCTGCTTTCTTCCAAAATAATAATCTCAAAAAGGCTAAAAGGCCCATCTAAAGTGTTGATACCCTTGCTATGTAGGAAAAATCCTCCCTAGACTCTAAATTTGATTTAGTCTCCAAACAGGGTGTATCATCAAGGAATTATGTAAAAGATGAAGCCAGAAGAAGTTGCCCCTAGGAATATCTATGTCTAAGCAAGCAAACGCCTTCAGCACTGTAAAGTGCCATGTGGCCGTGCACATGGTGCTCCTCGCATGGGCTGCCTTGCTGCTCTGTCAAGCGACAGCAGAGGCTCAGGACGCTGTCTCCTCCTTGTCCTGCCATGGATGGCCGTGAGAGAAGGAAAAGTAGCAGCACTCATACCCTGCAGAGAAGAGGCAAAAAGGGGGAGAGAGGAATGCGTGCCATAATTGCTTCCAGATGATTTCCTTTTTTTCCAGCATTCTCTGCTTTAGCTCCCAGGTAGAGCAAGCATTTGTAATGCACGAGCACCCTGGTACGTGGGGGAAGATGGCTTTTTGTTGCATTAGGTTACACGTGTTACTTTAGCCATTAGGAAGCTTAAGCAAGGCCTTCCTGTGTTATTCCCCGTGTGTGTCAAGGGGTGGGTCTGCTTGTACCTGGACTAGCAGTGCCTGTGCCAGTGGAGGAGGTTATCAGCCTATTGCTGCCATCGTCACAGCTGAAGGTTTACCTCTGGTGAGGGATGAAAAGTTCCTGTGGGTGGTGCAGCTGTAACCAGAAGAGGCATGAAGTTTACCCCTGGGGATTTCTGCAACAAATTATGTTTGTAAATAGTTCATAGGTAACAGACTTCTGTAATAATCACTCAGTACTGCAGAGCACTTAAGGACATACTTAATGGCATTGCTTAAATGAGGGCGTAGGTGCAGTTTCTTTTTTGTATCTGTGTGTTTTGTCTTCTGCAAAAATACAGTCTATGGTTCAAGTATATTCTTAATTGATATTGTTACCTTCTCCACTCCCTCTTCTGAGGTCATATCAGTGCTTGGCGCTTTTCAAAAGCTGTCTGGTTAAGCTATTGCCTTTGTGAAAACTTCTACATTTCTGGAAAGATCCTGTATAGACACACACAGAATACTTGCTCCAATTTGTCCAGTTTTAGAGATGGGTCTTAGTCATTTTACCATGGATTCGACATTTCTTTTGTCTGCAGCATTTGGTGTGTACTAGTAGCACTCACGCGGTTCTGATTATCATCCTGTAATTGCAGATGTCCTGAAGAGGACTTAGGCCTGAAGTCTGTGGGTAACAGGGACTTAGATCTCTCTTACTGAGCAGAGCCTTGGACTCTGTGCCTACAGAATAAATATATGTGTATTTAATATGGAGTTACTGCTGGCAGCAGGATTTCCTGAGCTACAGCACTAGGAGGGGGGAAAAAAGCTGTATGTTTTATTCTTCCTTACTTTTGCTTCCTTAAATGAAGTAGAGTGTTGAGGAAAAAAAACAAACTTGCCAAGGAGACAAGAAATCTTAGATTAAATGATTTAGCTTAGATAAATCTTTTCTATTACCGTTTCAAATAACAATCATTGTAAACAGAAAGACAGAAGAAGCTTGGATACGAGCCCCCCTCTGTATGAAAGTGTGTGGTGTTTTTTCCATTGTAACAGCACAACAAAGTTGGATCTAAAGCCCTGCTCTGACATACCTTAATGAAACCATCTCAGGATGTTGTTTTCTGTTGTTTTTCCTGAAGGGGGTATACTTAGAGGCTGAATATTGAAGCACGCTATGAAGAGCAATATAAGGAGAATTCATTTTTTAGGGCTTAGTTGGAGACTATGCATCTCCTTTCAAGGTTGAAAGGAGGTTACTTGAGCATTATGTGAGGTTTCATACCAAGTAGCATGAATCACTTTTTCTAGAGGTGCATGGTTTGAAAAAGTCAAATCTCATAATGCCACTTGAATTCCAAAGGAGTTGTGTTGAGTATTGGCTCCCACATAGTCTGAGTTTGGATGATTGTATTGATACATCTCTTGCAATCCTTACGAGCAGTAGAGGTGAGCTGGTTTGTAAGTTGTAGGAAAATGGGAAACTCAGGCTAGAAACAACAGGCTCAGAAGTTTTCCTAATTATTTATTATTTGTAGCATTTACTATGGAGAACAGGATATGAGGAGATACTGTGTAACCATAACTTCTTCAATCGGTTGCTGGTTTAGTTTTTGATCAGTAACAAGGGCTGCTTTGTTAAGAAGGGTGTTCCAACTGCTTTGTTCTATTTCTTGTTAGAAAGAGAAGTTTGGTCCTTGTCAATATGCTAGGGCTGTAGAAATCAGAGGGATATTTAGAGAAGATAGCTTTACAAGATTAAATTGTACGCAGGTGAGTTTAGATAAGGTTAATAGTATGGGGAGAGGGGAAAAAAGCCTTTGGACTTTGATATGTTACTCCTCTGCTTGGAAGCACGAAGGACTGACCTAAATGTGGCTGCTTCCCCCACACACCCCCCAAACTTTAAATAGCACAACCTCTTGGTGTGATTGTGGTTGTGTTGAGGTGCTTTCTTTCTTGTCTGCCTAATTCTCCTGCTGTACAGGAGTAAGCTGGAACGATGTTAAACCCCTTTGTCCTTGTTTAAAAGTCTCTGCAGGGCAGGAAAGCTGTGTGGCTTTAACTATACCATTATCATTGAAGCAGATCAGTTCTTATATTTAGACTACTTTTATGGGTGAGTGTAGGTACATGTATGTTCTTGGTGACTTATCCTAAAAAAACCAGTTTGAACCATAATGCTTGCTTGTTATGGGCGAAGTTTGAATTGCTAGATAAAGCTCAGGTTAGGCAAGTGATGGATGCTCTCATCACCTGCAGTTTCAGGTGTGCCCCCAGCTGGTTCTGCAGAGGAGATACCCGGTTGAAAGGTACAGTGAGGTAATGAAAGGACTGGATGTGTTAAGAGGCTAATCTTGAGGAATTAAAGCTTACTTTCCTTGTAACCTGGTAGGTATCTAGTCTTTTGAATGCCAGTGTCTGCAGTTTTCAATACCTGTAGTTGCTTTTTCCTTTGTTCTTCCATGTAGATTGTTTTTATGGCATGGCCTCTTTAGACACATAATTAGGTGGTTACTTTGATTTAATTCTGAAATTTAAATTAAATTATAAATATAGCAGTTGTACAGTTAATACTATTTTTTAAATTTTATTTTGCCATTCATAGTACCTGACTGTACAATTATTTGATGATATAATATGCCACAAAGCTCCGTGTCTATCTGTGCAACCTAACTGAAGTTCGAATTTCTTAATTTCCACCATTGTAAATTTAGTAAGGCAGCTGTTGCTGATTGAGAATGCATTTGTAGGGATCTAGTATTTACCACCTTCATCCCACAACAGTTTCTTGGTTTTGACGGCATAGCGTGTGGGTGTTTTCTGAACATAATTTCCTCTCACTTAAATCTTCTAGGGTCAGTTGCAAATGGCAGATGGTGTCACCCTCCAGAAATCTTAGTCAGGTTACTTGAAAAGCTTCTGGAATATAGCTTGATGTAAAGAATTGCCTCCAGATATGGAAATAACTTTGCAAAGTTAGCTTTCCCTGGAGGGCGTGCTGCATAACAAAATGGACAACCAACAAGTCTGTCTTCAAACTTTAAGAACTGGTTAGTGTGCTAGGAAAAATAAGGTGTGAATATATTATTACCTGGAGTTAAAAGAAGCTAGCAAGGAGATTTGAAGGTATTCAGGAACACTATTTCTGTCAAAGCTTAACGAAAGGGAAGGATGCTCCAAGAGGTGTCTGTTCCCAGCGCAAATAATGACATGTGACTTGGTGCATCATCTGTCTGTCCCTTTTTCCTCCAGAATAAAAATGGATGTGTAATATTTCCTTATTTTTAAGAATTGTCACTTGACTCTCAACTTGGTGATGTTCTTAAAAATTCTGTACCCCAGGATTAAAGGGGGTTGGGGTAGACTTTTCTGCATGACTTTTCATATTTCTCAATTCACCTTTTTTGCTCCAGTGGTAGTGAGCAATACCACCCTTCAGTCATGGCCTAGGAGGAGTCCAGGTTGCGTCTCTGCTTCTTCAGTGTCGGTGTCTGGAGCTGCCCAGTTATCTCTTCACATAACATGCATTTACAGCCCAGAAGAGCTCTAATAGTATCAGATTCAGCAGGTTTGAAGTGTGAGTTCCTATGGATAGAGACCATTCACAGCAAGAGCAATGTACTTGGACAATTCACTAACTACTTATTTGCTGAGATGCCTTAACTTCTTATACTGCCTTATATTTGGCAATAAAACTCAGAAGATGGACCAGAAGGACTCAGTAGTGGCCTTGAAAATGACATTTTCTAGATGTCTTGACAGATGAAAACCGATCATTATCTAGATACAGGGCAGATGAGAAACTGTAGAAATAGATGGGTCTGAGTTTACCACATTCTGTTCGGACAATGTTGAGGAATAGGCAACTGGGACCAAATGGGACCAGGCTAGGTGTAAAGTAGGCAGAACTGGGGCGCGCTTTGAGCATTGATACAGAGAACCCCTTGGGGTGCGGTAGATGGGCGGTATGCCGGTGCCCTCTCACTGCCGTGTGTATACAGGAAGAGGAATCTGTGGCTGCTCCCTGTTGGAGATGGCGTCTCATCGATAGCTGTAGGGACAAGGAGCACTGTGCTCGAGATCATGTGACTCTATGAGGGCCTGCTGCTTTCTGTTGACTGTCATCACTGCATTGCCCAGCTGAAGAAGCCTTGGGCTCTTCAGCAATACCTGGAATATCCAGCGAGTGGTCAGAATGCTGTTTTGCTGGACACTGCGGGGATGGAGTACTGAAGGAGCACATGCTTGTTGAGTGAATTTAGGCCCTAGGTTATCTGATTTCCTTTCCTAGAGGGAAAGGGATTGGTGAATGTCCTCTGCTGTGTTTTAGTCATCTGTGGGGTTTAATGAAAATTTACATCTCTCTGCCTTAATAACCAAAATGAATTATATCCTCTTATGTATAATTTAGTGAGTAATCTAGATTAAGAAAACGTTAAGAGAAACAGAATTTGAAATTGCAGCAAGCTTGTTAAAAAAGTAAAATGCTATTGTGAGTTTAGTGTTTGGTGGGTTTTTTTGGTTTTTTGTTTTGGGTTTTTTGGGGTTTTTTGTTTGTTTGTTTTGTTTGTTTTTTTCTCCTATGGCTTATCATACATAATCCAGCAAACAAATGTGATGTTCCTGTTACTGATGACTAGAAGCGAGAAAAAATTAATGGATACACAGTGCTTTTTACCAGTGAAATGGAGATGAATTTTCCCAGAACAGGTTAACTGGCATTTTTAAAGCAGCTATATTAAAAATAATTCATAAAAATGATTTCTGTATTTGTTTGATAAGGTAGTCAGCTGTAATACCACATCATGTTTGTAGAACAGAAGACGGCACTGCTGCGCTGATAATAATGCAAGGACCAGCTATATAATCCACGTGAGCTGAAATATGTAATAATTTGTTTCAGCTACCTGCATTTCAGTTTTACTAAGACTTGACTTTAAATGCAGGTTTTTCCTATCTGTACTAAATGCTGAGGTTAAAAAATCTAGAGCCAGTTATTCTTTTCTCTACCTCTTGAGTCTCAGCCTACAAAAATATGCATTTCACTTGCAAGAAAGTTAGCAGTGAAGGCAGTGCGTGCAGCTCTACAAAGCAAAAGTTGTTCTTTTGCCAGAATCTGAGTAATATAAGTTTGCATGCTGATATTTTCACGGTAGCTAGGTATGTTGCTGTTAGCCTTAAAATAACGGTTGAAAAATCATCACCCATCTTGCTGCACTACCTAATGGAAATTCAGGGCTGTAAGAGGAGAGCATGGTGATTTGCTGTTGCAGTTCTCCTCAGCTGAAATGGAGTGTTGGAGACAAATGGCTTGTCAAGACAAAATGCACTCACTAAAGTACAGTTAAAAGCCATACCAGTCAAAAAGCAAGAAGACAAAGGTTAAAGCAGTGTTTCTGGTTCAGAACCCAAATTGCTGCAGGACTTTTTGAATAAATAATAGCAGCAGCAATTATGATTGCATCTTTGGTCCTACTGCTCCAGCAGATATATGTGATCACTTCTGATGTGGTTACACAGAGTGCAAGAGATTAGTCATTTTATAAATTACAAAGAAAGAAATGAAAGACTGGAAGGTAGCAAGGGGCATTATTTCTAGCTGACCTAATATACTTGGGTGTGGTTTTGTTTGTTTTTTAAACAGTCAAGTTTTTGTACCTCTTTGCTTCCAATTACCAGCTGGTAATAGCTGCTATCCTGCTAATAAAACTTCATGGTAATTTGCCTCTTAAAAATTGCTTCTGTCCCACCTTTTTTAAGGCATTATTAGACCATCATGTCCAGGGCAAAATAGCTTGAATGCTGTTAGCTGAAACACTGCCATCGTGTGTTTTGTGAATCAAGCTATGCAAATTCAGATCTGTAAAGATTTTTAATCTTTTCTGTGCTTCTTTGTGTGAAAAGATGATGACTTGACCCAATGCTCAAAATACAGTAAACAAGAACAAATAATGCTAATAAAGTATGTGAACAGCAGCAAGTATATCCCAATGATCAAGTGATAATGTAGAAAAATGAACTACCTCGGCTTTTTCTCTTGCCCTTTCCTCTTTCTCACTGCTTATCTTCCACTTTTTTTATTGAAGGCAGCAACGTCTACTTCCTGTCATAACTCACATTGTAGTAAGATGCACAACAATAGTCCAGTGACTTAGATTTCTCTTAAAGATAGGTTGTAAACTCTTTTCAGTATAACTCACTGTATTGCTTCCTCGCTAAAGAAAAAAAAATATCTATAGCAATGAGTGTGTATGTTGCTAGAGAGGGTATACTTAGGAATGCATGTTTAGAGATATCAATCTGTGGGTTTATTCTACTATGAAGTGTTTTGAACAGATGTTGCTAAGAAAACAGGAATTCTATGCATATTTATGTCTAGTGTTGTTTTTAACAGCTGAAGATCAAATGCTGTACTTGACTGACTGACAGCTAGGAATTTAAGCATCTGAACTCAGGGCTTCTTTACTGATGTTTCTGACCTCCAGCAGGTTACTTAACTTTTCTGAATCTAAACCTACACAGAAATTGTTGTATTAAATCAGGATCAACCTGACTTATTTTGTCACCAGTGCCGGTTTTTACTAAATGTTTCAGAGAAAGGTGCCAAAGTCCTTGTTCATGTGTGATTCTGTCCTTAACAAGAGTTTATTCTTCATCGCTTAGAATTGAAAGATGGCTTAAGCACTAAAGTATCAATCTTTTCCAAAAATCACACTTTTAATATTAGTGTCTTAATATTTCATAAATAGGTGGTTGTAAAGTGTTTTCTCCATTGCAAAAGGAAAATAAACTTTTTGACCCTCACTCTCTCTATGAAACTGTTATAGACTGAGGCATTTGGGATATAAAAACTGTAAATTTTTAGCTGCTTGATTATTTTAAAAGCTGTTTACTGTTCACTTAGTTTTAATGAAGTCCTAAAAATAAGAGAATTTTATGCTGCAGGGCACAGTATTAAGGAGCTGTAGGTGTGCAAAGTAATAAAGCCATGTTTAAAAGCAGATGGAGGAAGAGACAGCAAACTTTTGCCGATATGACCTCTACTACTGTTTTAACTGCTGAGTTTGTACCTTTGTTCTTGGAGTTACTCATATCCTTAAAGGTAAATGACTGTGAAACATTGAAATAAATATGACATGGATGGAAGCAAATACCCAGCTGAAGGTTTTGTGTAATGTCAGAATTTAGCATCTGAACGTCACACAACTTGCAAGAAATGACTGTGTCTTATGATTTCTGTCAAACCTGGCTGCACAGGCTGCCAAGAAAAGAATAGCCTTAGAGGTAGAGCATGGCAGATCCATGTGATCTTAAGCTCCTTGGGAAGTTTTGTTTGTTGTAAAAGCGATGGAAACATTGTAATCTGGGTCATTTCCAGTTTTAATCAAACTTTTTTTGCTCCCCCACAGCAAGTAGGAGTCCTGCCAAAGTCAGTTTGGTTTGGTGCACAGAGATGTGGGTAAACAAATGTTTGTCATGGTGCCCTCTCAACCAGTGCGTTGGACCTCCATCAGAAAAATCATTTGCTGACAGGAAGTTGAATCAGCTGGCAGTCACTGTGCTGGTAAAGGAGGTGGGAGGAAGAGCAGAGTTTAATTAACAATGGAAATCCGCAGCAGGAGAGCATGGAGAGTTGTTTATCTGCATGTCATCCTTAAAAGCAGAGGTGTAGCAAAAGAAATTCGTGCAGGCAAAGCACTCCTCCTAGGCTCAGTCCTACAATAAACTAAATGTTCCTAGATAAGAAACATGCTAAATTTAGGAGTTGACCATACTGCAGATCTTAATGCAATCCTTAAAGACAGGTGACATACCAAGAGCTGTGCAAGACCAGAGCACTCCACATCTTGTGGGATGGAACACCTAATGGTTCTTGAATTAAACTCTAGTTCTTCACACACTGAAACAGGTTCAGCATACCTACCTCTTTGACCCTGTGCTGAAGGTGTGTATCTGAGGGAGTAATTATTCTTATTCCTACACAGTTGTTTAGTTGATATAGCAAATTTTGGAAGAAGAAATAGCAGCCTTTCAGTTGAATTCTAGATATAATTTTGTAAATATTTGAAAGTAAAATATGCATTTAGGGAAAAAATATTAATAAACTGAAAGCATATGTGCAATGAATTTTGGAAGGCTATGTCCCTGTCTCTTACTTTGCCGCTACGGTCCCCTTGGATACACTGTGCTTTTAGAGCCGTGAGTAGAGCCAGTGTATGTACACGTATTTGTATGAGGGAGGATAAGGAAGTTCTATGCAGCCATAGCAATCCTGACATTCAGCTTATCTCCACATAATGAAATTTGAACACAGTGTGTTTCTTCTCAGAAGTCATTCAATAATTTATCATTTAGTCCTAGAAGATATTTTACTTGATCCTTTGTGCTGCTTTCTTACGGAAGGTACCAAGCACAAGCTTGTTTTGGAGGCTTTACTTTAAGATTAGCTGGCCTTTTTTTTAGTTTCTCCTTGAAGTACAGGTGATGCCCAGCATTACATACTGTTTCACAATTCAAAGGTTAGAAAGAAGAGAGAAATGTTCTGTTTTAATCTTGTGCTAATCATTTAATTCCCTCAGTCAAGATTTGACATTGCTGATGAGGAGATTGCTTAGTTAGACAGTTGGTGTCTTCTTAGGACATGTAACTTTTTTTGGTTATTTTCCTCTCATCTTTCTTAACAAGGAAAATACGTATCACTGTTTCTGTGTGGACCTTGTGAGAAAAATGGAGACAAACTAGAATCTAGTTCCTCTGCTGTCCCTGGAAGTGACTTCCACTGTTAAGCAACTAGTTCCTTTCCTGAATTTGCGAGTTTCTAAGTGGTGTTGCTATCATCTGGCCAATAAAGACAATAATAACTTAAGGAAATTTGATTTACACTAATTGTTGAAAATAGAAGGAAATGGGTTTCTTAAGATCCTCAGGTATATATTGTAGTAGTTTCTAAATCCCTCTGCTCTGCCGAAGCCATTTAATACAGCTAGGAACTGATCCAAAGCTTAAATCTCGATAAGCAAAAAAGAAGTGCTTGAAAAGCAAGTCTGCCATGCAAAGACAAGATGCTTATGTACTTTTTCTTCTCTGTACGAATGTGTATCTGTAAAAGACAGGTCACTTTTTATTTTAAATTAAGTATGAGTAGTATCTACTCTGTTTCTCAGAATCCTGTCATTTCAAGTTGCAATTTTGAACTTAAAAAATATGTCAACAGTTGTTATGAGTCAGTGAATTGAAATCAAATGTAGCAAGTTTTTGTACTGGGGGACTTTGGCATGCGAGGTGAATACTAGTGGAAAAATATGAAAGACAAATATTTGGAAAAGTATGGTGAAAGGCATGTGAACCCCTATGTGTGAAGCACTTTCAATGTTAACTTGAAAAAGTAATCATGGTTTCTTGTTGGGTTTTGCTTTAAGAACTAGAAATGAAGTGGAAAGTTGCTTAGCAAGGGGTGGGGATGGTTTTGCAACAAATTTCTTAAAATATCATGGTTGCATAGCTCACGAATAAACAGTGTTCTGATGCCTTTGCTTATAGAAACTGGCATGTACATTTTTCCTTGCCTTTTTGCCTGTGTCTGAATTCCTGTTGGGATGGTTTTGAGTGTTTTCATTTATGTGAGGAGGCATCCTATAGAGTGAGGAAACGCTGTCTTGGAGCATTTTCAGGTACTACTGAAGTATTGCTAGTTTGATTGAGCAGAATATGTCAAGCATGATGCTACTTTAACCTGAATTGAATACATGGATATGTATCAGTTCAGTACTTAAAGATAAATTTTAGTATTATAAAGGCTATGTAGAGTTCTCTGGTTATTTTTTCTGACACTTACTAATACTGCTTCTGATGACAAAAGTGGCATATGTTACAGATAATGGACTTATATCCTGTGTAGTTTAAAAACAAACCAAAACCAAACATATTCACAAACAGCCTTGAAACCAAACAAATGCTATTAGGTGTGGGGTTTTTTGTTTTGTTTGGTGGTTTGTTTGTTTTTTTCTTTGGTTGTTAGAAATGAGGAATTATGAATGGGTCAGATGATTCCTCCCCTCTACACAATTGTACGTTTTCTTGTGATAACATGCCGTGCATACCGGATCTTGCATTTACAAATCTGAGCTAATGTTTTAAGAACATCGCTAGGGAGAGTCATATATCTTCATTGATGAAGTTAGCTTTACAAAACTTTTCTGTCTGTTCCAGAGAGGATAATTTAACTTGTTTTAAGTCCTGGCTCTGGCTTTTAATGTAGGAAAAGAAGACAGGATCAGTGCTTCTTGAAGATAAATAAAAGCAAAATCAGCTAAGATGATGAGATTTTGAGTCTTTTCTTTCTCCACTCTTAAAAAGAAGTGTAAGCAGCTAACAACCAGTAGAAATTTGTTTAGGTATGTGACTCCTGTGTAATCTTTTAGAGGAACTGGGCAGTTTTGCCTAAATTTGCTGAGTGTAATGAAGTATCGCTTCTTGGCACAAGATGTTACTGTGGTTGAATCCCACTTGGTTTTGATACAATCTCGGTACAGGTTGTCTGTCATAAAGATATCCTGCTTTAAGACATTGATCTGCTTTTTTCAACTGCACTCATGATTCTAATCCTTCTAGTCCAGATTACAAGAAATACCGCAAATCATATGAATTTAGAATATGCAAAGAGGTTGATTTTAATTAATGCAGAAATTATTCTGCTTTTAATAAGCTTTAATGAAATAGGAACACAGCTTAAATTGTTATGTGAGAATGTTTGAAATGGAAGCAAAAATACACAGAAGATTTTTTTTTCTGAAGCGAGTATGTCAGTGACATGCTTGTCATATGTTTTATTTAAAAATAAGAACAAAACAAAAAACTTACATCCTGTGCAATCAACTACAATTATTTGTAAACAATATGTTTTGAATAATTTTTCACAGGGATTTGTCAGGTTAAACAGTCTATTTCAAAATTCAATTCCTTTTCTGGTACTTATTTTCTGCGAAGCCTGCTAATGAAATGGGAGGATTTACTTGGAGGGGGATTTCCTTACATTCAAATACTAGTTTAAGTTTGCTTTTGCCTAGACATCCCTCCTTTTATCAAATGTAGGAGCCTCATTCTTTGTAAAGATAAATAAACACACCCCAGTAACGTTGGAGTCCACGTCACTTCTACTAGCTGAAGATTGGGCCATAAGTGTGTTTTGCTTTTTTTAATTCACTTTGCTGTTATTGCTTGTGTTGTTAGTGAACTTATTTTATCACATCTTGTCTTTCCTTCATCTAATACCATGGTAGTTACAGACAACATGTATTTTCCTAGTAAGAAGCAGAGGAAGTGAGCAAAAATTAGGATTTCTTTCTTATTTTCCAGCCTGTCCTTTCTTTAATCTGTTTCAAAGGTAGATTCATGCATTTAATGTCGTGGTGCTTCTCAGCTTTTATTTCTTAATTTGAAAGAGACTGGAAGAAACAAATACTGAAACATAAGAAGGAGGACTATAGGAAAGGCAGCTCCTGAAAGTATGGAAACTGTCTTTGAACTTGGCTGTTGTGAAGGCAGGTCTTGCATCCTGACTGGTCCTGAAAATGGACCAGATTTCAAATCATTTTTGCATGTAATCCCTTCCTGTCTTTACTGCGGTGTGTTTATCCTGTTTGTGAGGGGTGGTGGAGCAGTTTAGTTTGTCAGGTTTTCAAGTAGGACCTGTTTTTCTAGTTCTTCTGGTAAGTAAAATCTAGCATACTTCTAAAATAACTACAAAAGATGCCTCTGTCTATTGATCTATTAACATGTGAAAAAAATTGCTATCATCAGTAACAGCAGATGGCTTTGTACATCCTTGCTTTTAAGGTCAGATTCTGAAAGTTGTAAATGGATGCAAGCAAAATTTATTTACCAATGAAATGAAATTTCTAACTCTAAAGGAAGTTTGAGGATAAGAATACAAATCAGTTACACAATGAAGTAGGAGCTGGTACATGTAAAAAGATAAGAAACCAAAATAGATTCTGACTATTGTCACAGATACCACTCATAATCTTCATCATGTGGATATGAAACTCTCTATTTTCAATGTATCTGAAATAACCATTGAATTAATTTAGTATTTAGCTGAATTCGTTTGTACTATTTCGTCCAAAAGGGTTTCCTATTCAGCATACAGTGCAATGTTCATTTACGAATTATACTTTTCCTATTAGATTTTTATGTGTTACTGACGTGTGTTCTCTAATTTAGTGTGTTTGGCATCTGCAGCATCAAGAAAATGCAAGGTTAGGTTGGTTTGGGGAGAGGAAAAGAAAAAAATAGTAATACTGTCTTTATTTTTCTAATTTTAGGGTCTACTTACAGTGTGCTGTCCATAATGCCTTCTGATTCTGAAAGCAGCAGTTCTCTGAGTAGCATTGGTGAGTAAAGTACTAATTAACAACTTGATGAGCATGTCTTTTGGGAGCTGGGAGAACAAGTTTTTAAAGTTTCCTGTGGGAAGAGTGGAGGGGTTGTGGTCATAAAATCAAAGATGTTGAACTATAAAATATAACTGTGTATCTTCACCAGAAAAAGTATACCCATTTTGGGTAGCGCAAGTTACGTCTTTTCATAGCTGGATGCAGTTGTTGCCAATAAAATCTGTTACATTTGGATACATTAAATGATGTAACTGTGCTTTCAGTTACTTAGTAAAATGATGTAAACATGACAACGTTAAGCTTATACAAGTCTGTGCATATAAAAATATATGTAGGCATGCATATATGTATGCATTGATGTAGATGTGAAAATTGTAATCGGAGCCAAAAACATTGTAGAAATAGAAAATATTATTAGCCGAGGTCATAGCTTTTTAAACTTTCGGAAGCAGCTGCAAGCCTTAACCCTTTTTTTCCTCTCTATGCAATAAATTGCTTAATTTTCTCTGTTTTTAAAGTCATTGGGAAAGACAAAATATTAAAAAAAAATTAGAGGTAAAAGGAGTATGGACAAAACACCTCTAACAACAAGATGATCTTGGAATAGCTGTATTTAGCTGTCAGTTTTCCTCTTTACTTATGCAAATCACTTCTATTGTGAAATCCATGTAAAAGTTATTTGCCTTGGATAGGGAATGTAGGCTCTTGCATATTTAAAGTTCCAACGTTGTGTCAGGAATCTGTAGACTTCCCTGACAGCACCAGGCAAGTCAGTTGTCTGTTTAAGGATGTGGGTAGACATCTGTTGCAGTCATTGAGTTAAAAGTTCAACTCCAGCATGCAGGAACAAGATTTTAGGGTTGACTGAACTATGCTGAAAATACGGGAAGCTGTGACATGTTAGTTTGATTTTTATCAAGATCACACTTGTACGCTGTTACCTGAAGGAAGGGTATGATTTAATTTGCTATGAATAAATTAAGGCTGGAAATAGGAAGAAAAAAGCTTTAGAACAACCAAACTCAAAAAAGAACCTTCTAAAGGAGGAGGTTCTTCTAAGGTGAAATCCAGTAAGTTTGTGGAATAATTGGATGAAGTGATACCTGAAATAGAAGATGCACGTGGTCCTTTCTAGTTCCATGTTCCTGATTTTAAAAAGGAAAGGTACACTTAAACTTTTTTTTACAATTTTTTTAACTTTATAAATGCACTGTATCTGACCTTTTATAATTTTGGAAGTAAAGGTAGGTAGATGAACAGCTAGTGTTTGCCATCATGAAGACAATTGCAAGCTGCGGATACATGGTCTCTGTTTTCTACTTTATTAATTTTCTGTGGCAGAGTACCTTATGCAAGTGCAGAATTCCTGTTTCTGAACACTTATTTAGAATTTGGCGTGTTACTTCTGAGACATCTGTTATTCCCATATACGATTCAGAACTGAATTCTTTGTGAACTATGTTTTGTTCATGTTTTAAAATATTGAAGTTCATACTGAATCCTGATCTGTGTATTTTACCTAAAGGGCTCTCCTTGGAAGTGTTTTATGCCTTTCATGTGTGCAGTCATCTAAGTTATTTATAATCTAAAAATTAAGTGACCCACTGTTAAACAAAACTTGTGATCTAGTATTCTCCATAGTTTTGTTTTATTCAAATGATTAAAGTGATTTAGGTATTTAATATTTAATACATCCACAGCCAGAGGAGTTCTTTGAAGCTGATATGTTTGTTTTATAGTCTGGTTATAGACTTGTTATTAACGAATATAATTTTTTTTTCCCCCCAACCATTTTCTTTCCCTCACATCTTGCTCTGCAAGAGATAATATTTTTAATGTGATCTAGTATCAAACAGCAAAATTTCTTTGCTTAATAACTCAACATATCCTAATAGACATGTTTGCAAGTCACTTCAAAGCTGCAGTCGGATTATTTTAATACTGACTGATTTGTTGAATAACAAACCATCATAACTTAAACTGTTTTCATGCCAGCTCCCCGAAGGCTTCATATGACTTCTTTGAATGAAATCCCAACAAATACTGAGTTGCTGTAGCGTTTCAGGAATTTCACATACATTTTCCCCCTGCTCCGTCCCCATCTCACTGGGGTACATTTTCACAAGTATAGTTCTGTGAGTGGAAATGAAGTTTAGGCTGTGAAATGAATGCATTGGTGAAAAAAGGTAAACAGCTCATGGTTTGGGGACAATGTAAGCTTTGGAATATATTCAATTTGACATTGATTAGTTATATGTACACAGACATATATATATAAAAAAAGGAATATTTTCATTTCCCCACTCACAGGGTGGAAAAAAGATCTATTTTATTATTCCTTAGTTCAAAACACTAGTTTTCATTAATATTTAACAAATTTTTAGTTCTGTCTACCTTGCTTCTGTTTGTCAAGTAGCTCAGAAACATATTTACATATTTGGCCTTTCAGAAGAAATGAGAAAGGTATTGGGGCCACTAATTAAGCCCGGGTAAAGAAGCAGAGAGTCAATCTTGGCATCTTCTAATTAGGAGAGATAATACAGTCTTTCATTTGTAGTCTTTGGACTCTATAGTTCATAAAAGTAACTAGAGAAGGATATGTCCATGTGCTTCATCTTTTCTTCCCAACCTTAATCACTCTAGCTATTGTTGGAGATTGTTTAATTAAGAATGCTGGCAGCAGAAACTATCTTTTTCTGAAATACTTCCAAGTAAACCAGGATGTTGTGAAATTGAGATGATTCTTTATATTTTACAGTTATCCTCAGTTTCTGAGTTGATTTATGAAGCTGATGTACATAACAATGGGCTTATTTTCCAGAAAAACACCCTGATCTAAGAACTGAGCTTAAATAATACAAGGACGACTATTCTTAAAAGGTAGTTCGAAGAAAATACAGGCTCAATCTCAGTCAAAAAAGTAAAACATGATGTTAGGATTTGAAAGGAAGAGGGAAAGATGAGATAACATCGTTTTATGACTGTATAAACCCATGGTGTCCCTGAGTCTTGGGTATATTTGCAGTTCTGATTGTCCCATTGAAAGAGAAGAGGGCAACAAGCATGGAGAGCAGCATCATGGATGAACAGTTATGGAGCAGCTTCTGTATGGGGAACAACTGGGTATGCTGGGGTTCTCTCAGTCTTCAGTGATGTCATAGTCCTAATAGAAAAGGAGAGAAAGGAGTGATGTCACTTGCATAATGTGACTCAGAGAAGAATTTCAGGCTAGTCTATCTTGAATACTGTGTTGTCATTCAAGCTCTTTTTTTCTTTCCCTGCCTAGATGGGCTTGCAGGGCATGAGGTGTGCAACAAGAATGAACTTCCAGCCTCATGTGCATGTGGTAGAATAAGCAGTTGAGTGGAAGCCAGTTTTTCCACCTATATATCAGCAGGGTAGCAGCCTTGGAGAAGAATCTCCTCTTCCTAGGTTTATTGACCTTGACCATAGGTGTATCTGCCTTTTTTTCTTTTGTATATGTATATGAATAAAAGTACAGAGTGACAGGTCATTGCTCTTTAAGGACTCTTCTTGGATATTTTCCTCACCACTCAAAATTGATTTAGATGACAATATTTTCTTTTTTCCCTTATGCTTCCTTCCTTTTCTTCTCTATGTATTAATAAAGTTCATGCTGTGCATGTAAAATCAGTAGTTTTGATGGTACTGAGGGCAAATATTCACTGTTCATTTCCAAGAGAGGTATGGTATAAACTGTAGTAACCCCTGCATCCCACCATTGCGCTTCAGCCCCACCTGCTTCCCCCCAAAGGAACAAATCCTCACTACATTGTCATGCTCTCTCTGTATTTCCTTTCTCTTTGCTCTTGGCTAATGACAAGATTTTTGTGTGTAAATAGAAGCATCCTTCATCTGCCTACTCTCCGTGCCCAGCAGAGTCTCTGAATGGAGCTACAATCCTGTGTCTCTGACATCATAATAATTATTTATGGAGTTTCAGTGCCTAGCGTGCAAAGCACAGAACAACAGTTTCACTTAGGAATTGCATAGAACCCAGTAACACAGCTATATATGACAGTTGCTGGCTAGTCTCCCTCTTGACCGGTCGTGATAACGTAGAGAACACAGAATAAAGACCCCCTTATTAAAAAAAAACAAAACACAAAAACGAACCCACAAACAGAAGTGCCAGTTTGTGTAGTGCACTCAGTCATTTGACATTTATAATTGTGAATATAAATGCTCACCAAGCACTGAATTGAACTTAAATGACATAGTCCTGGACAACTGGCTATAGGTGGCCCTGCTTGAACAAGAGGGTTGGACCAGATGTTCTTTGTGTCTGCCAGCAGATAATTTTGTGGACCTGTAAAGAAAGATGGAAGGCCTTTGTTCGGAAAGATTATCTGTAGGTGATACAGTATCAACCAAATATCACCCTACCTAGGCAATACTTCAGCCTGAAATCATCAAATTTGTTTGCTATGGAAAGTAGTAATACAGTGTCCTTTCTAGTTTCTGTGCATCTCTCAATTATCTGCTGTACTTTTAATTTCCATCTTTTTTATTTTTTTACTTTCATTGCACTTCCAAAATTGGGCTTCTTTCTTCCCGTGAACAATAGCCAGGTAACTTATTGTTCTGGCCCATGTCACCTAAAAAAGCCTCTGTGAATTGACTTAAAGGGTATGTTTCAAGACTTTTGGTACCCAATACTACTTTTTCAACCTCTAGTAACACACTAGTGACCTAAGCAATATGATGCCATGACAGGATTATGATTTCTAGAACCAAACCATTTTTTAACTACCCTTCAGAGTTTTCCTTTAGTACTTTAAAAATGTAATTCTTCCTCCCCTACTCAATGCACAGTATATTTTTTTTAAAAAGAAATATTGTTTAATAGAAGCCAGCAACTTGCATGCAGGAGTCAGTTTTTATCAGAAAGGCATTGCATACTCTTCCATTGTTTGAAAATATGCTGAGAACCTAATGAGAGGATTTTTGGAATGGAAGGGGCCTTCCATTTTTCCACACATATAATTTCCTTATTTCCACAGCCAGATCTTCTGCATTGTTTTGATTACGGCTGTCAGTCTTGAATCCTCTTCATTCCACATTACATATTATCACCTTTATCTTTTAACTTTTAACAGACTATTATTGTTCCAGCTGTTCAGTTCTTCACAAATGGTATTGCTTTTTTAGTTGTGTTTTTTCTTGTTCTTCACTGTTCGTATCACTGTACTACCTTTTCCTGTGAGAATTTACATACCAGTCTGTAACAAACGCCACCAATGGCACTACAATTTTATGACACTTTCTTGCAGCCATGAGGGGGTCATGTATGTGTCCTCACTGAGCTTGTCCAGCTTTGACTTCACCTGACAGTATTTTCTTGCATAATGCTTTGTTAGCTTATCAGCCTGACAGGCTTTTTACAGATAGTTTTTCACTAATTGCAATTCAAGTTACTTAATCTGGGAGCCTTAATTCTTACTCCGAAGCAAACATTACCCCCCTCCTGTCAGATGATAATTCCTCCAAACAATGTATAGTCTTTCATTCCCCATTTTCATGTTGGCCGTTTTGAAAACTGTCCTTTTATGTTGTTGTGATTTCAATTTATTGCTTCACATTTTCTACAACTGTATATAACAAGTAATTTTTTCACTATTCACAGCAAGTGTTCAGTTGCAGATGTAGTTTATTATACTCTTTCAATCAAAGATAAACACTCTTTAAAAGTCTGAAAGAGTGGTTTCTTTATTTCCCCACTGGCAGCCTATAGGGATCTCTCCTATTTCTTGCCTTTTTTACTAGCACAAACGTGAAATTTATTTGGTAAAGATACCTCAACACTTAACACATACCGACAAAGGAACAAGTGACAATACTACACCTCCTGAAAGGCCCCAAATGAATGAGAAAAGGTAGTGGGAGCACTACCAGTACACCACATCAGAATCCTTTTCTGTACTGCAGTGATTGCTTTTGATGTTCCACCTCCTCGCCAATCAGTCTGTCTATTCAGAAGTCATTTTCCTGTAAACTTTGGCCTCAGTGATTGAATTAAACCTCTTCTTATGGATTTATTTCCTATGTAATTTTGTTATCCTTTGATCTGAACAGTACCTGTTTAGGTTACTGGAAACAATACTCTTAAGTTGGGAAAGGAACGCTCTCTTCCACAAACCTAAAGTAAACTTAACTCTCCTTCTATTTTTACTCTGTTCGTGAATCATGTAGGTATCTCTAGGATTGATCCTTAATCTCCATACCTAATTTTCAGTGTGTTTGTTAATAACTATCTTCTACTAAGTAATAAGCACTCTGAATAGTTTTAATTTATTATTGGCTGACTTCTATGGCGTACATTTCTAGCCAGCTATGGGTTGACGTGTAGTCATGCACAGTGTTCTCTCAACCTCTGCCACTTCAGAGGTACCCAAGATGGATGTGGATGTGATGCCCTGTTTAAAAAAGAACAAACAACAAAGCACCCAGTAACAACAAAAAAGTTAACTTTGTTGATGTATACTGATGCAGTCTTGGAGGAGGAGTGTTGTGGTTTTTAGGCTTTTGATTGGGTTGGGGTTTTTTTGTTTGCTTGGGGTTTTTTTTTAATGTTTCCTGTAAAAAATCAATTTGAGTTACTACTTCGTCTCTTAACGGTTCTGCATACATAGGGCAGAATAGCTGGCCTAATGAATAGCTGGCCGCTTCATGGTATTTTGTTTGCTACAATATCTTCTTAACATTTGATAGCTCCCTGAAGGAATTTCTGAAGATTTGGTTGGTCTATAATAATTTGAATGGAAATACAGTGTGTGTGAATACCCATGTCCTGCACTCCAGACAGCATGTCTAGAACACTGCATCTTTCACTACTCCCTGAGGCCCTTTATCAGTCTGTGCATTCAGGAAATCCTTTTGGTGTCAGCAGTTTTCTTTTGAGGCTGTAAAACAGTACGGTGAGACGATGCTTACAACTCCTCTGCAGAAGATGATGTGAAGGAACCAGTGCTGGTGGAGTCTCATTCCCTTGGTCGGTGTGGAGCGGCTAACCCGAGTCGTCGTTCCCCTTGGGTCTGGATGGGACAGTTTTGTCGAGGTTGTGCTTTCAGCGTGCGGTTGTAAGCCTGACAAATGTAGGGTTTGAGCTTTCCCACCAGGGAGCTCCCAAATTTTCAAACCCAGAAGCTTCATCTGGTAACAGATTTTACTCTATGTTGTATTTTAGCTCAGCAAAGTTCTGCAAGGACTTTTTGAATTGACATAGCTGCCCTTCACCCCCCACCCCCCCACCCCCCTTGCTGTTTTTGAGTATTATGTTGTAGATTTTCTTTCATGTTGATCTTTCTAGAGCCACTGTTCAGTTCTTTCTAAAGTCTTAAACTTACTGAAGTTGAAAGTTTGTTTTACATGCTGGTGAGTTTGTTTGGCTTGTTATATTCTGCTTTAAAAAAAAATACTGAAGTGCTCCCCATTCTTTTGTCCTTACGTGTTACATGATCCTCACTGCTTTCATAACCCATTAGGTTTTCTGTCTGTCAGATGAAACTGTTTCCACAGTTCATTATTTTACCTTTCAGTTTCCTTTCCTCAGTGTACTGCTACTTGTTTCTACTAATGTTTTATTTCACCTGCATGCAATTCTGTTCTGTGCTCTCTGCTATTTCAAGACCACTTCAAAAGATATATCTTAAGAAATGTATCTAAATAACTTCTGATATGTAATCCTATTCTAGTCCTCGTAAATTATTGAAAGAATGTAAATATTTTAGCACACATTTTCCTACAGGAGGCATAAGTCTTTATTCCTCACCGCTTCCCGAGCTTGGGGAGAAACCCTGTTGATCATGCTTTGCAGTACATCTTGCAAGTTTTTTTAACATTTTCTGTCATGATTTACAAGGCCGTAAGGAAATAATATTCTTAACATCCCTGCTGATTTTATTTTTTATGAAAGGAAGCAATGAGAAAGGCTTGACTGTACAATGAGTAGTCTCCTGTCTGTTTGCTAGCAAGAATTGGCACAAATTTAAGAGTTTAAAAAATCATTGTGGAATTCAGGCATTCTCTTAGCTTGTGACAGATTGCCTTTTGAATTAGTTGAACCTGTCGCACAAGTGTATTTCTTAGAGTAATGAGTTTATTATAATTCAAAATAATAATGGTATTTCTTAAAAGTAGCTGTTTATGCATTGCTACCCATTTTTCCACCTCAACATTATATTGATTTGGCATTATGGTACATCTTGGTCAGGTTAAGAAGTTTCCCAGCCCTGTTAAAATATTCTTTTTTTTCTTCAAAAAATGTGCTGCCCCATCCCCAAATACGAAGCAGTGGTTTCTTTGTGACTGTTATCTCTTCAATCGTTGATGATTAGAGTAGTCATCAAGAATTGTGTTTGGTATGTACTGCAATAATGGATCTTTGTCATTTCTGCGAGTCCAGCATTTGTCTGTAATTATAGAAGATATGATTGCTCCAGCTTCTGTTTTTAAGCCTTTTCTTTTATACAATGTACGATGGAAATCCTGCAAAATCTTGCTTTAGATTAAGTGAACACATACTCAGGACTTAATGCATGTACTGCATTATGGGCAAAATGCATTTTGCCCACATGGCGCATCCCTGCTGTCAGCCGTTGCAGGAGTCCGTGGAGCACCGCATACCTGGAGGCTGGTGAGGGAGGCAACTGCCATGCGGTTGGGTTCTTGGAGCCCAAGTGCAGCTCACGTGAACAGTGAGTTGTGAGGCTTACCAAAGCAGATGAATGAGTTGCACTTGGCAGGACATGCAGTAAATACATTTCCACAAGTCCAGGTTGTCTGAGAAAGCAGCTGAGTTACTGAACAGTGGCATAATTTCAGTAATGGAGATTTAGCCTTTAGGCTTGTGCGTGTTAAGACCAGTTTGACTGGTTAAAGTGCAGAAAGGAAGTACTGTTGTGTATAATATGCAGTCAAATGGAAAAAGAATACAGAGCTGGAAGCACAGGTCACTTTCATTCTACTGCATCAGGATGTCAGATGCAATAAGAGGCTTTTTAGCATTCAGCTATAAAAGCCCATTTAAAGGAAATGGAGAGTATTGAATTTTTCTGATGAAAGCAGAGTTTACTGAATGTTGTTGTTGGGTTTTTTTGAGTATCCGCAAATGCACAAAACTAACATTTTTGAGACCTTTTGTACAACTATTGAAAATGTAAGGTGGTTAGTAAATCAAGCAAAGGTAAACTTTTTGGACTTTTAAGGATAAGAGAGGGAATATCTGGATCATATTGATCTGTATTTTTACAGCAGTTAAAAGGCGTACATCTCTTGGCTGGTATTATGTGTTGACAACAATATCATTGCATTTGAGTTGAAAGTATTTGTTGATGTACTTGTAAAAAGTGACAAGTTAATGAAAAATAACCTTTTCTGGTACTAAGATGCTTGGCTTCCTGTTAGTCAAGAAAGCTTCTTTCCTAAGGCTAATTAGCCTGTCTTTAATTAAAACTGACTGGTCTTATTTGGCACAGTTTTGGGACTGTGTTCACAAATGTTCTCCTCGCCTGAAGATAATCGTCACTGGGCTGCTGTCAGTGCTGGGGAGGGGAAGAGGTGGAGGAGCAGAGGTGTAACTCTTGCTTCCTTTTACTGGATCAGATTCTCAGAGCAGCCATTGCCCACTTGTGTAGTGGACATTGTCCGTGGGACTGCTGCTGGGGTTAACACTGGTATGTATTAGTGTTAATCCAATGCCCTTTCCTCCATGTAAAGCACACCAGCCTTCCTGATTTATCTCCTCCTTCCTTTTGTGTCTCTCGTGTCCTGTTCATCTGTTTTGCTCGCAAGCAGCCCCAGGATGACAGATAACTTTTGAACTTCTCTGTAAGGATGAGAAGGGCACTTTTTCAGTGTTATGCATATTCTGATATGTCAGCTCAAGTGAAAAGATGTGCGGGTTGCCACTGGATTTACCCAAGACTGTGCAGCCTGTCAGTACCTGAATTAGGTTTGTCTGCGTTTACCTTTTCACTTGTTTATGAACTTCCCTGATCATTGTTGTGTCCAAACTATTCCAAATGAATACATATTCTGACTTTTTATATCTGTCCATTTGTTTTTTTCTCTGTTTATTCCCTATATCATGAGCCTAGGATAGTGCGTTAGTATTACTACTGGTTTCTGTATAATCTTGCCTTAAAAATTGTGTAGAATGGTTCTTATTTCAGAAAAAGAAAGGATAACTACATTTTAAAAGTGTGAGATCCTTAGTCCTTTTGGATGAAGGGGCTCCATTTGGATGGAGGAGTGAAACAAAGTAGTAGGAGAAAGCCCAAATGCAGCCTCCATTGAGAATTCCTTTGAGCGATGTGAGTTTGTGTCTTTCTACAGAATGCAGGCTGTTTCTGCCATTTTTTATTACTTCAGTTCGCTATTAGAGCATTTATGTACACTATAACGCAATAGTTAAAAAAACAGTCTGTGCTCATAAATTCTCATTACAGAGTAACAGTAACAGCTGAAAGAAGTAACAGGGATCCTATTATTCTAGATGCTGTAGGTATGATAGCCCTGACCCTGCAGTTATTTTGGTGTGGGCACTTTAAAGCACAGGTTGTACTACTTAAAAGTTGGAGGGAGTTTGTGCGTTCTGCAATACCTTCCCAAACTGAGTTTAGAGATAAAAAGCCAACCCTTGCAACTTGTTAGCATTTGATCAGATGAAATAACTTTGTTTGAAATTCTTTTTTTGAAAAGACAGTGATAGAAGAGCATTATTTTAATATTGTATCTTTTGTTTCTTCATTTTAAAAAAAAAACATAATAAAGGTACATCCTAACAAGCTAATATATATGTCGGCAACTTGTTTCGATTGTATGATTATGCAAACTATGTCTAGAATTTCTCTTTTGGGTAGAAAATAGTGATCTCCTGTATATATTTAGGCCTTTAACTGCCACATCTGTGACATAGTTTGCTCTCGTGTGTCTGGGATTAAAATGAGCAGAACTAAAATTACAGTTGAATTAATTGTCAGCATGTTGTGAAACAATATACCACACTCTCATCTCATAGGTGAAAGAAGACCTCTTTGTATTCGTATAGCTGTCTGAGAAGACAGTAAGCATCATTGTTCATCTCTGGTATTAAGAATGCTGAGAATTAAAAAGATTCTATGAAACTCTTTAATGTATCACTGCCCCTTAGAGGAAATTTGATGTGTAATCCAGTTGCAGTGATTGTAATATGCTCACTTTAGCCAGTGTTGTTAAAAATGAAGCCTGTTTCTCATGATTTGTTGTGAAATTAATCTTCTTTTTTTTTTTTTTTTTTTTTTTTTTAGAAGCAGGAATATGGTTCTTAATGGGAAATAACTTTGTACCTGTGACTTCTGTCACCATGGTAGTTTCTGAGGTCTTTGCAATTCTGACTGCGAACTTGTCTTACCTTTTAGGCAACTTGTAGGTTCATGAGTAAGCAAAGAACCTACTTGTGCAAACTTAACTTGCAACATAGGGCCTTTCTGACTTGTTTCGTTTTTCAACAGGATTCTGCAACCAAAACTACAAGATTTTTTAAATTCGTATTAACTTGTTTAGTGAAGTTGTATTGTTCTTTTGAGAACTTGTCTGACTGCCAATTATTTGTTTCTTGGTCAGGTACAACTGGTAAAGCATCATCTCCACCACCTGTAATAGACACAAGACAGATGAGTGAGAAGCTGGAGACAATATTATATCAGCTCCGTCAGGTAACTCGAGAGAGGGATGAGCTGCGCAAGCGACTTGCACTTTCATCTCCTGGATCAACTTTTGATGACTGCAGGTAAAAGTAAAGGAAATGCAACATTTTAATTTAGTCCTCAGTAGTGTTTTCAAGTGTCTTGACTCCTACTTGCCTGTAAAGCAGCAAGGATATTGCAATGTATATATGTTGCTTGTAACCTATTTGTATCCTGGTCATGTGTGTGTACATAGATGACCACATCCAGGTTTCAGAGCTGCCTGTTGAATACCTTGCAATTTTGCTGTGGGAATGAGGGGAGTAGTGCTCATCTGTATGTTGAGAGAAGAGAGCAAATGAGTTGTTTAGGCTTCCTGGGTTATGTTGTGTAAAGAGAAAGAAGACAGTGGCTGAAGCATTTGCTGTTTTCAAAGCATGAGAAAAGAAAGGGAAATAGCTCTAAATACTTGGCTGGAGGACAGAAATTAGGAGAGGTAAAAAAAAAAATACAGCTATTCCTGTGCTTCTGTATGGAGACTTCTGCTGGTTTGGACTGCTGCTAAGATGAGTATGTTGTTTTTTAGGACATAATATTTCTGGTATTGTAGAAGGTTAAAGATCTGCTAATGTTTGTAAATGTGACTTTGGGCACACTGAGCAGGTACTTTTTGCCTGCAGTAAGCACATGTAAGAGAAATTTTTTTGAACCTTGGAAAAAAATTTCTATCACTGAATCTGAAATAACAGCGAAGAACAGATTTTTCTGGAAGGTGTTACCATGGTGCATAGCTTCACTGAACTTCAGTGTTTTATTGTTGTTGTTTGTATCTGTTCGTCAGCTCTATCTGTATGTGATCAGGTGATTAATTAAAGTTTCTCTCCTTATGAGATAAAGTCAAGATTTGAACCAGTGAGCAGGAATTGAGAGAATCTGGGCATTTAATTTATTCCGTAGCTAATCATCTTAATGCCCCCTTACTCCCCCCATGAGTTCTGAGGGATGCTTTAAGAGCGTTGTGTTCTAAGGGTCTCCAAGCATTGTGGGAACGGGAGAGCAGAAGGTTGTCAAATGTCAACATCTTTTGCATAGCTTCCAGTTACTTATTTATACAGAGGGATTTCTTATTTGAAGTCACTAGAGGTTAGACATTGAGGATTTTATAGCCTGCAATAATGTTCTCCATAATCCAGGATGCTATTAATAAAGTTCTGATGAGCTGACCTCTAGACTGCCCTGTTTTTTTCTCTTTAATTGTCAAATCAATCTGCTGCTGCCAGTGTAGGATTTGTATGTTGTGGAAAATATAAATGTTTACAGCTTAAAGGACAACTCATCAAAATAAACATTGTATTTGGGCAGTGCTTGGACACTATGTGTTAGATGGAGGATCCTGCCTTCAAAACAGTTAAATAATTGAAGAGTAGGAAATGAATGCAGATTATTAGTTGCCTTTTTTTTTTCCTTCAATATAAAAGCAACTACTCGTCCCATCCGCATCCTCATCTATGGTTTTCGAAAGCTTGCTGGTATTTTTTTTACTTTGTTTTGCATTCTTTCCTCATATAAAACTAATCTGCAGCCTTCCAGGAGTCAAAACCCAGACATTGCAATCTGTTATGCTGAAGTGTGAAAGCTGAAAGGTCATTATTTAGATGGTGAGTTTTACAACCCAAAAAGGTCTTTTGCTTTCCTGGCTGCGTATGCTGTTTTAATGATGGCCGTACCAAACACAGGTGGTGTAGAGACAAATCTTGACACATCAGGATGGCGTGCTTCAAAACAATTGTAGCTCACAACACATTTGTAGGCTGGGCTGCGCCGGCTGCGAAGGCTGACAATTGCAGAACTGAGAGCAGTTTTTCCAAAGCAAGTGTTGACTAAGTCTAGAGCAGTGGAAGAGAAGCCACAGAAGTGGATTGTGATGTGCTGAATCAGATGAACATGTGTCATCCTGCTGCACAGGAGTACGATTAGTCATGCTGTGCACGTGTCACTTGACAGTGACTGTATGCATGCACGTGTTGTGGTGATTAAGCAAAGATTTCACCAAGCAATTTAGTGTGCTCGAGGTGCACTTTATAGACTTACACTTGCTATTCTTATGACTTATGTAGTAGTAGAAGAGAACTGCAATACAAATAAAACCCCTGAAAACTGCCTTTGAGAAGAGGCTGTTTTATGTGTAATCTGTAATTGTTGGTGGTGGCATTACAGCAGTAAATGATAACATTTTCAAATTGTTGGTTAGGCTTTGCCCACAAACTTGGATCTGCCATTGGCATTAGCTTTTATGTCAGCATCAGACACATGCAAATGTCAGCCTTGCTATGGCCTTGATTTATGCTCAGGGTAATTCCACTTGAATATAAAGGACTTTTAGAATTGTTACATGAATATCAGAAAAACAGTTGGACCTTTGACACTAGCATTTCAAACTTACTAATGCATGAGCCAATGCTTCCAAAATAGTGACACCTCTCCTTTACTGAAATCATGGTTTTCTGTATTTTGTGAGGCATTTTAATATAAAACTGTGGTGGTCTGTCTTAAGAGTCAACCACTACGTGTGTTTGAACAGACTGCTATGTTGCAACAGTTTTGGTTTTTGACTTCTGACCAATATTCCTCCTGTGTATATGCCTGTTTTTCTTGCTGAGACATAAACGTTTGGAACAGCACTGTGGAACATATGGCCTTGGCTAACCAGGTGTTTTATTTCATTTAAATGAGCTAGAATGCAGGATGTTACCGGTGACATTGTTGTTCCTTCCTCATTTTGTAGGTAGGCTAACTTCTGTAGTTACCTACATGGTATCCATATTTTTGTAGGTTGTTGTTTTTTTTTTTTTTTTAGGAATAGTGCTAGTGTTACTTCAGCAATGTATGAAATAAACGATTTATATTAGACTTGTAAAACAAGTTCTCACCATAGCTTTGAAATTGACCTAATAGCTGTTTAGTAAAAATTCATACTCTGAAATATATTGCACGAATATGAATTTATGATTACAAGCTTAATATGAACATGTGTTAATGGATCTCGGTAAACTTAATACTTCAACTGAGAGTTAAACTGTGCTTCAGTTGATGTTGTCATTTTAATGACTAGTGGACAGATGGTGTCTGCTTTCAATAATTTCACCCTAAAGTCTAATTTAAATCAATACTTGGGTTTTTAGTGATTCTGTCAAGGGTGTGAACATTTCAAATTGAGTTTTACTTATGCTAACTAGGGTTGTATTTTAAAAGAAAAACACTGCAGTATTTGCGGTAATACGTCTGTAACACTGTATGAATAACATGCTACTTCTTTTGGCACCCATAAACAGTGAAATAAAAAAATCTCAAAGGACATCCCTGTAGATGCAACTTGAATATTTGGTTATTTTATATGAATTTGGCATTTAATTGTTGCTAAAGTCTGTCAGTCGAGGAAGGGTTTTTTTGGTTTTGTTTTCCTGAGGAACACTTCTCTGGAGAAAGGAGAAGAAGAGGAATTACAATTAAGGCCTTACTACTCAGCAACCCAAATGCAAGTGGGTTGCTAAAAAAACACCTTTATATCATACACATCCTCCTTAAAAGTCTGTGAATCAGATGTGGCTGGCATTTCTTTTTTTTTCGTTTAACAGCTCTCACCACTGCAGTAGTATGAAACCGTTTTCATTTTGATTCAATTGCCAGCTGCATTTCAGTTGCAGAATTCATGTTGCTGTTTTTTGTATGAACCAAAGAGAATTCTGATTGCTTTTCAGGCTGTGCTTAAAGCAAAGCCGTTTGGGAGAGAGTGAGGTGGGAGGGAGAAGGAGTGATCTGTGCAGCAATGGAGCAAATCTGATATGAGAATAAACAGAGTTAAATTAGAAAGCAATTGTTTTCTTTTTTTTGTTGTTTGTTTAGTTTGGATGGCGCTTTCTTTTTTTGTGTGTGTGGTTTTTTTTTTCATTGTCTGTGGAGTTATAAGAGACTCAGGAGATGACACAGGGACAACTGTCATAAGATTAATTTCGAAACTAGAAAATTCAATGGTGCAAAAATGTTGTGACTCTGTAGAGGAGGAACAGTTAAATTTCGAGTCTATTAGAAGCTTAGTGCTCAAAACAAGAAGGCATGATCCTGCTAATTTAGTTTCTAGCATGATTTATGATTTTTCAAGTAAATAAAGGTATTATGTGCAAGGACCACACATTCTAGACAATCTATGTTGGTCAATTGCTTGACAAGGTAGATTATTTTAGAACATTTCTCCCCTCCCAATCATCCTGATACACTAAAAAAATTTTCAGTCAAAAATTTTCTTTTGACTGAGTTTGGCTTTCACTTTGTTCAGCTTACTGAAAATTGCTTATTGGAGATTATATTGTATTGGAGATTCCTAATAATTATTTGTACAAAATTTGGGTTATCTTATGGAAAGATGAGGTAGATTCTGACATGTTTTCTGATTCGTTTATAGTAGTTTAAAAGAACATGGTAACAATCAATCAGATATGTAATTCAGCAGAATGACTTGGTCAAATTATTTCAATTCAATGCTTGATTAGTCAAACTGGTCGAATTCTGCCAGCACAGATGCATGCATTTGGTGTCCCATTGGAAGTCTTTATCAACCTTAACCGTGATTTTCCTAGGGAGCTAGAGGCAAAGTGCTCCAGCCCCTACGTAGACGATAAGTTTTTCCTAGCCCAGGTCTCCATGCACCCTCACTTGACTTTGGCAGCCTCTTTTCAATCTCACTGCAGCTTTGTGCTTTTTCTTTGAGAGTTTTGACATGGTAGCACAGGAAAGCTGAGCGTACTGTGATTGACTTGTTCTTTTATCAAGTGACAGTTCTGCTCTGTGATAATACTGTTGTTCAGAAAAGAGGTACATGCACGCTCACTACTATTTTTGACTGTGTTAGTGACAGTCAGAATTATCTCATTATTGGATGCTACATCTCAGTATAAAATTAATACAGGTTAAAGTCAGTGAATTTTTATTTGTGGTTGCATCTTAATGTGAAGTGGTCAGTGTTTAAATTAAAGCATAATATAACCTAGGTATTAACAGTTGTGTGATGCTATTTTTTTATTCAGTAGTAATTTCCCAGACTTTTCATTCTCTTTAGTAGCTGATGTTTGCCTTCATATTCTTTTTCCATGCTAGGCCCAGTCCAAAACCAAATCATGATTATGAAAGACTGAAGATTCAGTGCATGAAGGCCATGTCAGACCTACAGTCTCTGCAGAATCAACATACCAAGACACTGAAAAGGTGTGAAGAAGCAGCAAAAGAAGCAGATTTTTATCAGTAAGTATTATTAAAGCTGTACAAGGTAAGAGTTTGGCAGTCTGGGCTAGATCATAAAGCATTAGAACATGGTAATCAAATATTTTTTTTTTATTCTGTTTTTCAATATTAATTGCAAGATTAATGTTTGCCTGCATCAAATAAAATGTTTCTGACCTATTTGAAATGATAAAGTATGGATTGCTTCTTTTACTTTGAGGAGTTTGAGATAGAAATCCTTGATGTCTTGATGAGACACTGACAAGGAAAGCCTAGTTACTGACTTGCAATTATAATCCAGTAGTCTTACTGTCAGGCTGGAGAGCAGAATATAATTTGAGAGAATGTAATTTATTACTCTTTAATGAGTTATGATAGCTTTCACGCTGATTTGTGGAAGTGTTAACACAGGTTTATACCAATTGTAAGCATTTATGAAAGTGCAATAAAATAGGGAAAAAATGGTGAATATTTCTAGCATGTATTTCTGTTTAAAAATCAGTTGTTGATGCAAGTAGGAACATGTGTTTTTTTGCTTGAAAGGAAGACAGTTCAGAAATGCAGATAAATTCTTGGTTTGAAGTTTATTTCATGTAAATCTACACTATAAAGTATGACTGGTATTTAATGACAGCCTTTGTTTTCGTTGGGGGCTGCTAGTTCTTCCATAGCACTTTCATCCACAGCTCTTCAAACCTTTAAAGATAGGCTTTGTTTCCTTGCATTCTTCTTCATTTTCTTGCTGTCATGAAATACTTGTATTTTTTTATCCTAAAAATGAGTGTTTTCCTTGCCTTATTTAGAAGTTCTATAGTCCCTGAAACCATACCGTGTTATACTCCGTTTGTTTCAGTATTTTCGTGATAATGGAAAAGGACTTACCCGCTCGTATCAGGAGAAAAACTCCTGAGTTTTAAAAGATAGAGCGATTGATTGAAATACTCAAGTATACCAAGAATATAGGCATATTCCTTGGAGACCAACAGTTTAGGCTTCTGCAAAATGATGCATATATACTAGTACAAACTTTTACATTTGCATTTACTATGGACTGAGATTATCTGGTCAGAAGAAAGTATAGCAAATTTTAATTGATTCAGAGGTAATTCTTTTTATTATACAAACTTATTTACTTGGATTTGAATAATTCATTTTCCTACTTGAAACTTCATGGAGGCTGAAACTCACTGTTGGAACTTGTTGAAATCCATGTGTATAATTCCTGTTTGTCCTGTGAGTAGTTCTTAGGGTAAAGAAAGGAGTTGAGTAGAATATGCTATTCAAATGTTATTTTCTCCAGCAGTAATGCTTAAAGCCCCATGCTTTTAAGAATAAAAGTTACCATTCCAAAGAATTTATAATTTTCAACAAAATCTGAATAACAGATAGCAGCAGATTAATAACCTACATGTAAATATTATGTGTGTTTAATTGCGTGAATATAATTTATCAAAGGATTTTTTTTTTAGCAGGTTGTTTTAGTTTTAAGCAAACATTTATTTTTAATGTTTTGAGTCATTCAGTGCAGGAAATGTTGGTATTTTGCTTCATAAGGAAGGAATACAAAGTATCTTAAAATGTAAATTGGTTCTATTTGTTGCTGTGTGTTGTGGTTTTTTTTTTTTAATAAAGATAGACTTTAAACATTTTACCAGCAAGTGTGAGAGTTCAATCATTCTGTTTCAACAACAAAAATACTTGTCAGCATCCAAATGTCACTCCTCATTTGATCTACAGTAATAAAATACATTCAATTAATTTTTCTGCTCTTCTTCAGCAGTGGTCTGGTCTAATTTTGGACTGCTACCTTGAATTATAGTCTGAATGATAGCCGCCTCATGTGGCTATCAGTTGCTTAATTTTTAAGTGAGAGTGTCTGTCTTTCAATAATTATGGCTTGCATGCTGAAGTTTGGAGTAACTTTGATAGTGTTTTACCTGCTTGAATGTAGTTGAAATATACATTGTGTGTTTTTGCTGTTTGTGGGATGGTGGGTTGTTTTTTTTTCTTTTGCTTTTAAAATGATAACACACAAGGAGATTTTGGTAGTTTTGGTGCTCAGCTGAGGGACCCAAGAGGAAGTGGAGGTAATTAGAGGGATAATTCCTATTATGTCCAGGATCATCTTATGCTTGCATTACACTGTTTCTGTTTGTCTGTCTGCTTGCTTTTACAATGGCTATGAAATAGCATTGATGGGTGGCATAAATCCGTCATCTCTTCTGATGCAGCTTAAGAGTACTGTGTACTTTTGTGTATTTTCATACGTGTGTTTCTCTTTGTTTCTGATTTTTTTTTTT